>NW_004444032.1:10072433-10089842 GCF_000243295.1 Trichechus manatus latirostris | reverse complement strand
TATGAAGCCAGCATAACCCTGATACCAAAACCAGGTAAAGACACCACAAAAAAAGAAAATTACACACCAATATCCCTCATGAACATTGATGCAAAAATCCTCAACAAAATTCTAGCCAATAGAATTCAGCAACATAGCAAAAAAATAATTCACCATGACCAAGTGGGATTTATACCAGGTATGCAACGATGGGTCAACATTAGAAAAAACAATCAAGTAATCCATCACATAAATAAAACAAAAGACAAGAACCACATGATCTTATCAGTCAATGCAGAAAAGGCATTAGACAAAGTCGAACACCCATTCATTATAAAAACTCTCAAGAAAATAGGAATAGAAGGGAAATTCCTCAGTATAATTAAGGGCATTTATACAAAACCAACAGCCAACATCATCCTAAATGGAAAGACTTTGAAAGCATTCCCCTTGAGAACGGGAACCAGACAAGGATGCCCTCTGTCACCACTATTACTCAACATTGTGCTAGAGATCCTAGCCAGAGCAATTAGGCTAGAAAAAGAAATAAAGGGCATCCAAATAGGTAGGGAAGAAGTCAAAATATCTCTGTTTGAAGATGATATGATCTTATACACAGAAAACCCCAAAGAATCCACAAGAAAACTACTCGAACTAATAGAAGATTTCAGCAAAGTTTCAAGATACAAGATAAACATACAAAAATCAACTGGATTCCTTTACACCAACAAAGAAAACCTTCAAGAGGAAATCACCAAGTCAATACCATTTACAATAGCCCCCAAGAAGATAAAATACTTACGAATAAATCTAACCAGAGACGTAAAAGATCTATACAGAGAAAACTACAAGACACTACTCCAAGAAACAAGAGACCTGCAGAAGTGGAAAGATGTACCTTGCTCCTGGACAGGTAGACTCAACATAGTGAAAATGTCAATTCTACACAAAGTGATCTAGAGATACAATGCAATCTTGATCCAAATTCCACCAGCATTTTTTAATGAGATGGAGAAACAAATTACCAACCTCATATGGAAAGAAAAGAGGCCCTGGATAAGTAAAGCATTACCGAAGAAGAAGAATAAAGTGGGAGGCCTCACACTACCTGATTTTAGAACCTATTATACCATCATGGTACTCAAAACAGTGTGGTACTGGTACAACAACAGATACATAAACCAATGGAACAGAATTGAGAATCCAGACATAAATTCATCCACCTATGAGCAGCTGATATTTGACAAAGGCCCAAAGTCCAATAATCGGGGAAAAGACAGTCTCTTTAATAAACGGTGTTGCCATAACTGGATATCCATCTGCAAAAACTGAAAACAAGACCCATACCTCACACCATGCACAACAACTAACTCAAAATGGATCAAAAACTTAAATATAAAATCAAAAAAGATAAAGATCATGGAAGAAAAAATAGGGACAACGCTAGGAGCTCTAATACACGGCATAAACACAATATGAACCGTAAGTAACAATGCACAAGCTCCAGAAGAGAGGCTAGATAAATGGGAGCTCCTAAAAATCAAACACTTATGTTCATCAAAAGACTTTACCAAGCTACCTCCGAGGTTCACTGTTCATCCTGGGAGTGGACAGCCCCGTAAAACCAAATGAGACTAACGAGGTACAGGAGTCCAGTGACAAGGGCCAGAAGGCAGAAGTGGACAAGGAAGCTGGTGATAGGGAACACAAGGTTGAGTAAGGATATTGTTGATGTTATGAGATTGTTAACCATTGTCATAGGGCAACATTTGTAGTAACTGTTAAATGAGAAATTATTTTGTTCTGTAAGCCTTCATCTTAAGTGAGAATAACAGCACGATTGGAAGAGCGTAGTCAATGTCACTGAACTGTGCATGTAGAAATTTCTGAAACGGTGTATCTTTGACTATGTGTATTTTCACCAAAAAAAAAAAGGTTGAGAAGTTAGAGGGTTAATATGTTGTGGGGTTGTTAACCAATGTCATAAAACAACATGTGTACTACTGTTTCATGAGAAACTATTTGTTCTGTAAGCCTTCACCTGAAGTACAATAAAATACAAAAAAAAAAAAAAGACTTCACCAAGAGAGTCAAAAGACAACCTACAGACTGGGAAAAAAATTTTGGCTACAACAAATCTGATCAGCGTCTAATCTCTAAAATCTACAAGATACTGCAAAACCTCAACAACAAAAAGACAAATAACCCAATCAAAAAATGGGCAAAGAACATGAACAGGCACTTCACCAAAGAAGATATTCAGGCAGCTAACAGACACATGAAGAAATGCTCATGATCATTAGCCATTAGAGAAATGCAGATCAAAACTACAATGAGATATCATCTCACCCCAACTAGGATAGCATTAATCCAAAGAACAAAATAATAAATGCTGGAGACGTTGTGGAGAGACTGGAACACTTATACACTGCTGGTGGGAATGTAAAATGGTACAACCACTTTCGAAATCGATTTGGTGCTTCCTTAAAAAGCTAGAAATAGAAGTACCATACGATCCAGCTATCCCGCTCCTTGGAATATATCCTAGAGATACGAGCCGTCACACAAATAGATATATGCACACCCATGTTCACTGCAGCACTGTTCACAATAGCAAGAAGATGGAAGCAACCTAGATGCCCATCAGCAGACAAATGGATAAACAAATTATGGTATATCCACGCAACAGAATACTATGCAATGATAAAGAACAACGATGAAGCTGTGAAACATCGTATAACATGGAGAAATCTGGAACGCGTTATGCTGAGTGAATTTAATCAGTCACAGAAGGACAAATACTGTATAAAACCACAAGACCACTATTACAACAACTCAAGAAAAGGTTTAAACACAGAAGAAAACATTATTTGATGGTTACTGGGGTGGGGAGGGAGGGTGAAGATTATTCACTAACTAGATAGTAGATAAGAATCATCTTAGGCGAAGGGAAGGACAGCACACACTACAGGGGAAGTCAGCACAACTGGACTAAACCAAAGCTAAGAAGTTTCCTGAATACAATCAAATACTTAGACAGAGTAGCAGGGGTAGGGGTCTGGGCACCATGCTTTCAGAGGACATCTAGGTCAACTGGCATGACAAAGCTTATTAAGAAAATGTTCTGCATCCTACTTTGGTGAGTGGCAGCTGGGGTCTTAAAAGTTTGCAAGTGGCCATCTAAGATGCATCAATTGGTCCCAACCACTTGGAGTAAAGGGGAACAAAGAACACCAAAGACACAAGGAATGTATTAGCCCAAGAGACAGAATGGGCCACATAAACCAGAGACTTCATCAGCCTGAGACCAGAAGAACTAGATGGTGCCTGGCTACCAGCAATGAACATCCTGACAGGGAACACAACAGAGGGTCCCCGATGGAGCAGTAGAAGGATGGGGTGCAGAACTCAAATTCTAGTAAGAAGACAAGACTTAGTGGTCTGACTGAGACTGGAGGCACCCCGGAAAGCATGGCCCCTGGACTCTCTATCGGCCCAGAACTAAAACAATTTCCGAGGGCAACTCTTCAGGCAGGGATTGGACTGGACTGTGGGACATAAAGTGATACTAGTGAAGAGTGTGCCTCTTAGACAAGTAGCTACAAGAGACCAAAGGGACAGCTTCTGTCCAGGAGTGAAAGGGGAAGGCAGAGAGAGTTAGGAGCTGGTTGAATGGTCATGGGGAATCAGGCGCGGAAAGGAGTGTGCTGTCGCAGAATGGGGTGAGCAATTAGGGTCTCACAACACTGTATGTAAAAAAAATTTTGCATGGGAGACTAACTTGAAATATAAACTTCATTTAATTACAACAATAAAAAAGAAAAACAGAAAGATTACAGCCTTGGAAATCCTATGAGACAGTTCTACTTTGCTCTGTAGGTTCATTATGAGTTGGAATTGATCGAATGGCAATGGGTTTTGGGATCCTAGAAAGGGGTTAAAAAAAAAAAAAAGACTACCAAATCAAAGTAGGGGGAGCTGAAGAAGAAACTGTTTCAAGTGAAAAACAAAAAAAACACAGAACCAAAGGCCCAAGGACTAAGGGACACTCTGCATCTAGCCAAGCCAGAGGAAGAGTACTCTAATTGAGTAATGAATATAAAATGCCAGCCACTGGGGTCAGAGTCAAGAAACTCAAAACAGAAGCAGTAAGAAAGGGAAAAAAAAAGCTAAAAAGCGAAAAGGGACTCAGGGGAAGTAACTTGAGTGATAACAGCACAGACAGGTGGAGAGAATGATTCAGGAAGTCCAAAGGAGTCAGCCTCAGAAGCATCTACAACTTCACAGGACAGATTTGAACGGAGAGAGAGAAGAGGATATAAACTACCAGTGTTGTCTTTACAAGGTAAAAAGAGCTAACAGCAAACCCCGAGCAAGCAAGTTCTCTTGGAGTTAGAACAAATTCATCCCCGTCCCCCATATCTCAGCATCTAGTTACAATCATAGGGCAAACAGACAGAACAGCAACAAAGACAAGCAGGAGTCATAAAGAAAAATCTAAAGTGGCAGAGAGGTACGTAATGTATTTCAGAAAGCATCAAATCACTGGAAATGTAATATTCTGAAGTTCAACATACTACTATTTGTGTTACTCTGAACAAGTCAAAACCTTGCTACAACTATTATTACTGTGACTGTCCAAAAAAAAAAAAAAAATCCAAACTGGTTGCCACTAAGTCAATTCTGACTCACAGCAACCCTATAGGACAGAGGAAAACTGCCCCATAGAGTTTCCAAGGAGCAGCTGGTGGATTCAAACTGCGAACCTTTTGATTAGGAGCAGAGCTCTTAACCACTATGCCACCAGGGCTCCAAATTGTCAAAAGCACCTTACATTTGTATAGCCCTTTATAATTTGCAAAGTACCTCTAATATGAGCCTTAGGCAGGAGGGACAGAAAATATCATCTTCAATTTCCAAGTGGAAGGTCTTTTGACTTTAATGATCTCTCTACTATATAATACTGTGTGACTGACTATTCCCTGACATCAGGGAAAAATCTCTATATATTACTAAGAATTGGCAAAAACAATGGAGTTAAGGAATACAAGCAAAAATCACTCTGCAATGGCATGAGAAGCAAATGAGAATTGAGAGAAATGAGAGAAAACATATCACTCACTAAATAATATGTAATATTTAATCCATGCAAAAGAATATGGACAGCTCTGTTTTCCAGTCTGGCATATAAAGAGCTTGAAGTCATCACACACATATTCACAACAAGAAAAAAATGTGGAACTGAAACATAAAAACTCTTCATAGATCCATCAGAGAATTGAGGTCACAGGGTAAACCACCATCCCCAAAACTGAAAAGATAGGCAAGTTCTGGTAAAAAAAAAAAAAAAATTCTTCATTCTAGAAATAGGAAAAAGGAAAAGCAACCATTTTGAAATACACAGAGCTTTCTATTCTCTTTAACTTGTCATCAAAGGAAACTATTTTTCCAGAGCCTAAAGGATCTAAGAGGAGTCTTGGTGGCACAGTAGTTAAGTATGCAGCTGCTAATCAAAAGGTCGGCAGTTCGAACCCATCAGCTGCTCCACAGGAAAAAGATGTGGCAGTCAGCTTCTGTTAAGATTTACAGTTTTGGAAACTCTATGAGGCAGTTCTATTCTGCCCTAAAGGGTCGCTATGGGTAGAAATCAACCTGATGCAGTGAGGTATGGGATCTAGGGGAACGGTAATACTTAAATCCAGCCCCCTCAAGCTTTCCTGTCTCACCAAAAGAGGGGAGCGGGTATGAGAAGCATTTGTGAAAGTCACTGCCCAGAGGCATGTTATTGCTGTCGAGTTGGTTTCAACTCATGGGGACCCTATGTACATGGACAACAAAACAAACACTGTCCTATACTGTGCCATCCTCACAACCACTGCTGTGTTTAAGCACACTGTTGCAGCCACTGTGTCAACCCATCTTGTTGAGGGTCTTCCTCTTTTTCACTGACCCTCCACTTTACCAAGCATGATGCCCTTCTCCAGGGACTGGTCCCCCCGATAACATGTCCAAAGTACGTGAGATCAAGTCTTGCCATCCTCACTTCTAAGGAGCATTCTGGCTGTACTTCTTCCAAAACAGATTTGTTCATTCTTCTGGCAGTCTATGGTATATTCAACATTCTTTGCCAACACCACAATTCAAACACAGCAATTCTTCCTCAGTCTTCCTTATTCATTGTGCAGCTTTTGCATACACATGAGACAACTGAAAATTCCATGGCTTGGATCAGGCACACCTTAGTCCTCCAAGTGACATCTTTGCTTTTTAACACTGTAAAGAGATCTGTTACAACAGATTTGTTCAATTCAATACATTGTTTGATTTAGTGGGCATAGGCCCACTAAAAGACTAAGAGCTAATGATAGGACTACAGAATGCTTCCTTTCCCTTCAGATTTTACCACCACATTAATAGTGTTCCTATATAAAAATGAACTACCCTATGGGCAGTTCTACTCTGTCCTATAAGGTCACTATGAGTCGGAATCAACTCGACGGCAACAGGTTTGATTTTTTTGGTTTTTCTGGAGATTACA
Organism: Trichechus manatus latirostris; assembly: GCF_000243295.1. Lineage (NCBI taxonomy): Eukaryota > Metazoa > Chordata > Mammalia > Sirenia > Trichechidae > Trichechus > Trichechus manatus. The sequence continues at coordinate 10,083,325 of NW_004444032.1, read as the reverse complement.
ACTTAAAGAACTGTAAAGTGCAAACCTTATTTAAGGAGTCTCTAGGGAAACTCAAAGACAACAGGGGACGCAAAAACAAGAAAGTCAAAGGAAATTTTAGCCTTTGACACCTACAGCTATAGCAAACTGTAATAACAACCTAACTCCTAACCAGATAAACATAAAACCTCACAACAAAGACCTATTTACCTGAGTTCCTTTTACTCAATACATCATGTCCAGAGTTCAACAAAAACTTCCAAGACACGCTAAAAGGCAAAAACCACAAACTAAAGAGATAAAGCAAGCATTAGAACCAGACTCAGATACGGCAGAGATTTTAGAATTATCATATTAAGAATTTAAAATAACTATGACTAATATGATATGGGCTCTAATGGAAATGGTGGACAACGTCTAAGAACAGATGGGTAACGTAAGCAGAGAGGTGGAAACTCTTAAGAATCAAAAAAAAAAAAAAAAATACTGTAATTCAAAAACAAGCGAGCAGAGAGAAAGATGGGGTAAGACAGATACCAAGACCCATGGAGATCTTCAAGGAACCAGAAAGCATAAGCTGAAGAGACAAGAACCACAGAGAGAAAGCCTTCCCCTAAAGCTGGCACTCTGAATTTGGACTTCTAGCCTCCTAAACAGTGAGAAGATAAATTTGTTTGTTAAAACCATCGATTTGTGGTATTTCTGTTATAGCAGCACTAGATAACTAAGACACACTGTAACAGAAATAAAGAATGCCTCTGATGGGCTCATCAGTAGACTGGACAAGAACAAGGAAAGAATAAGTGAATTTGAAAATATGGCAACAGAAACTTCCCAAAGTGAAAATAAAGAAAAAAAGTAATTTATAAAACAGAACAGACTATTCAAGAACTGTGCACATAAAGCTGCAATACTACAAAATTACAAAAGGTATAACATAATGGTTAATACCAGAAGGAGAAGAAAAGATAATTGTATAGAACCTGAAGAAATATTTGAAGTAATAATGGCTGAGAATTTTCCAAAATTAACGACAGACACCAAACCACATATCTAGGAAGTTCAGAGAACATCAAGCAAAATAAATATCAAAAATCAACACCTAAGCACATCATATTCAAATTGCAAAAAATAAAAGACAAACAGAAAATCTTGAAAGGGGTCAAAAGGAAAAAAACACCTTATATACAGAGGAACAAGGAAGAGAATTACATCAGACTTCTCTTCAGAAACAATGCAAGCAAGGAGAGAGTGGAATATAATTTTTAGTGTTTAAAGTGGGTGGGAGGACACCACTCTAGAATTCTATATCCAGTGAAAATTTTCCTTCAAAAGTAAAGGAGAAATAAAGACTTTCTCAAACAAAAACAGAGGGACTTTGTCACTAGCAGAACTGCCTTACAAGAAACGTTAAAAGAAATTCTTCAGAGTCGAGGAAAATTATAGCGGTCAGAAACTGGAATCTACATGAAGAAAGGAAGAGCATTAGAGAAGGAATAAATGAAGGTAAAATATTTTATTTTTCTTATTCTTCATTGAGCTAATAAATAACAGTTTGTTCAAAACAACAGCAACATTATACTCAGTGATTATAGCTTATGGATGAGTGAAATAAATGAAAGCAATTTTGTAAGAAACAGGAAGGAGTAATTAGGAATACTGTTACAATGTACCTGTACTATCCTTGAAGCTGTACAATGTTACTGGAAATGTGTACTTAGATCAGTTGTAAATGTATACTGCAAATTCTCAGGTAACCACTAAAAAAGTTTAAAAAGAGGTATAATTTGTACATTAAGAAAGAAAACAGAATCATACACAATGTTCAATTAAAACCAGAGAAGGTAGAAAAAGAGTGGAAGACAAAAAAAAGGAACAAAGAAAAAGGCAACAAACAGAAAATAGTTACAAATATGGTAGATATTAATTCAACTATATCAATAATCACTTTAAGTGTGAATGGTTTAAATATACCAATTAAAAGACAGAGCCTATCAGAGTAGATAAGGAAAGGAAAAAAACCAAGACCCAACTGTATGCTGTCTATAAGGAACCTGGTTTAAATATAAAGACATAGATAGATTAAAAGGAAAAGCATGGAGAAAAATACATGTTAAACTAACCAAGAGAAAGCTGGAGTAGCTCTATTAATTTCCAACAAAGCAGACTTCAGAGAGAAAAGATTATCAGTGATAAAGAGAGGTATTACATGATGATAAAAAGGTCAGTTCTCCAAGAAGACTTAATGTGTATACACCTAACAACAAAACACCGAAATCTGTGCGGCAAAATCTGGTAGAACTGCGAGGAAAAATAAATGAAAATCCACGATAATGCTTAAAGACTTGAACATCCCTCTATCAGTAAATGACAGACCCAGCAGGCAAAAAATCAGCAAGGATATAGTTAAACTGAACAGCCCCATCAATCAAGTGGATTTAGTTGACATTTACAGAATACTTCACCCAACATCAGAGCCCCGGTGATGCAGTGGTTAAGAGCTCAGCTGCTAACCAAAAGGTCAGCAGTTCGAATCCACCAGCTGCTCCTTGGAAACCCTATGGGGCAGTTCTACTCTGTCCTATAGGGTCGCTATGAGTTGGAATCAACTCGAGGGCAACAGGAAAAAAATCACCCGACAGCAGCGGAATACCCATTTTTCTCAGCTTACACTGAATATTCAACAAGACAGACCACGTTCTGGACCGTAAACCGTAGCTTAACAATTTAAAAGAACAAACCACAGTGGAATTAAACTAGAAATCAATAACAGAAGCATAGCTGGAAAATCCCAATATATCTGGAGATTAAACAACATGCATGGATCAATGAAGAAGTCTCAACAGAAATTAAAAAATATTTTTAACTAAATGAAAATAAAAATAAAACTTATCAAATTTGTGAAATGCAAAAAATAATATGTATAACATAAACACAGGTTAAATAGCACAATAATAAACACTAGGGAACTCATCAAGTAATATAAAAACTAAAGGAGTACTGTAAAAGGTATGCAACAGATTATCCACTCTAAGACAAAGAACGGAAAGATAATGGTAGCTAAAGGGTAAGGCAAGAAAGAAAGAAAGATTTGTGAGTTTTGTTTTCCTTTAAAATGCAGGAAGACGTGAACAAGGAAAAAGCCAATGAAAAGAGAAAAACTACAACTACGGACTTCCACATCCACAGTAGTTTCATTTAAAATATTTATTGAGCACTTGTACATTCAATCAGGCACTTTCCAAGACGCTGATGATGATCTTGTTATTGTTTCACTAGCCTTGGAGTGTTGAAACTCTTGCTAGAATTAGTAGGGACCTAGACTTGACACCATGAATTATGGTACAGGTTATTAAGAACTCACTGACTGATGATTATACCACCAAAATAATAGTCTAACTTTTTAAAAAGAGGTGTTTTTCTTTCCAAAAAGATGCTACCTGCCCCCAATAAAGTCTAACAGTCATCTCCTTAGGGAACAAAGCCAAATGAATTGCTTCTTCAAAGATCACAAACCCTTGAGACTGATAAATTGGTGCCTTTTACTTTATAGCCAAGAGATTTCTTTACTGCAGGTATCCATGTAGGACAGGCTGCCATTTTAACCATAAAATTATTTTATCACGTGTAGTTAGAGAAGTTAGAGGTAGATAGTCTCCCACGTCTTAATAAGCTTAATTTCTTTTTAAAGCATCAAATAGACATCTGAGCTCCACCCTCTTTCAAGAAATGGTTTCCTCTTCTACCCACAAACTCAAGTAAACTCAAACCCACCTGATGCCTCCATAGCTTGTTTTTGGTCCATAAAAGGCAAAATGTTACAAAGTACAGGCACAGAACAATTGAAAACTATTCTCTTTGCTGATACTTAAACCAGTACTTTCACTATCGTATCATCTTGTTTTATTTCCCCCAGAGCATGTATCTGAAATTATTTATTCATGTCCATCATTGTACTGATAGCACAGTGAAGAAACATTTAATCAAATAGTTGTTGTGCTGATTAAAAAATTAATTAAGTCTACTCCACAGAAATCCTCAGTAAGCTTCACCTTTCTCCCAAGCTCTCAGAATACACTGCAGAATTCCACAAGGTATATGTGGTCTTTGAAAGCAAGAGCTCTGAGGTCAGAACACACTGAATCTCAGCCCTGTCACTTATTAGCTGTACTGATGAAGCTCCTTCTGGCCACTGATGAAGTAATACATGGACTAATAGGTGTAACAATACACGAACAAGTTTAAATCCATAAGTTATTTAACTTTTTAAAATCATTTTGGAGGAACCTAGTAAATCGAATACTTATTTTGAAACTGTTAAATAAAAAGAATCAATCATGTATTCTGACTTTCCTATACAAACTGTGCCTAAAGTATCTGAAGAGTTGACGTGGGTTTCTCTTTACAAAATATTTCAGGAAATTAATAGAAAAAAATGATAAAATTACAATATTACCATTTTTAAACAAAGAATGAATTAATGAATGTAGGCAATGATCATCAGTGTCCAATTATATCACAAAAGAAGGGACAATCAGAAATCATGCCTCAAAGGATTCTTGCCCCCCATTAAAACTAAATTCTAGAAACTAAACTTGTCTATAAATGTAAACACCAATTTGCATGAAATAGAGGCAAAGAAACATTAAATGGCACTACAAGAATCAGTTCAGAAAAATCCAGATTAATTGTATTTCCCATGATTCCAATATACTGTTTAATAAATTTTTGTTAAATCTGAAATTCTATGATAATGTCCCTCCTGACCTCCCATTCTAAATAGATATTAGCCACTAAAATTTTTCTGTAATTATCAGCTTCCTAGTTTGTATCATGAAGCTCTTAGTCTTCTTACACAAAGCAAAAAGATGTGTTAAACGAAAATACAATTTTTAGGTAATGTTAAAAGTATGCCTTTTTCTGTGGGGACCATGGTCTTGGGGAACATCTAGCTCAATTGGCATAACACAGCTTATAAAGACAATGCTCTACATTCTACCTTGGTAAGTAGTGTCTGGGGTCTTAAAAGCCTGTGAGTGGCCATCTAAGATACTCCACTGGTCTCATCCCTTCGGGAGCAAGGGAGAATGAAGAGAATGGGATACAAGGAAAAGATTAGTCCAAAGGACTAACGGACCACAGCTACCAAGGCCTCCACCAGACTGAGGCCAGTACAGCTAGATGGTGCCCAGCTACCACTACTGACTGCTCTGACCAGGATCACAACAGAGGGTTCTGGACAGAGCTGGAGAAGGATGTAGAACATAATTCTAACTCACAAAAAAAAAGACCAGATTTACTGGCCTAAAGGAGACGGGAGAAACCCTGAGAGTATGGCCCCCAGACGCCCTTTTAGCTCAGTGGTGAAGTTATCTCCGAGGTTCACCGTTCAGCCTGGGAGTGGACAGCCCCGTAAAACCAAATGAGACTAACGAGGCACAGGAGTCCAGTGACAAGGGCCAGAAGGCAGAAGGGGACAAAGAAGCTGGTGATAGGGAACACAAGGTTGAGTAAGGATATTGTTGATGTGTTGTGAGATTATTAACCACTGTCATAGGGCAACATTTGTAGTAACTGTTAAAGGAGAAACTATTTTGTTCTGTAAGCCTTCATCTTAAGTGAGAATAACAGCACAATTGGAAGAGCACAGTCAATGTCAATGAACTGTGCATGTAGAAATTTTTGAAATGGTGTATCTTTGGCTATGTGTATTTTCACCAAAAAAAAAAAAAAAAATGAGAAGTTAGAAGGTTGACATGTTGTGGGGTTGTTAACCAACGTCATAAAATAATATGTGTACTACTGTTTCATGGGAAACTATTTGTTCTGTAAGCCTTCACCTGAAGTATAATAAAAAAAAAAATGATGGAAAGTTTAAAAAAAAAAAAGTATGCCTTTTACCTTGAAGGAAAAGACTTCTTAAAGCACTGAAAGCTACCGCTCAAATTACTGGTGAGAAATGACTGAAAAGTATCATTAATTTCTGCTGTCTACCCACTGCGCAATCAAGACCCTCTCAACTACTCCGTAAAGCACAAGATCTACTCCCTAACAGTATTTTCCCTCCATGCTGAGTAAGCATTTCAACAGTAAATCAGCACAAATAATTCTAAAAACTAGAAAGACCACCAGATAAAGTATGTCCCTGATTTCTAGCTCTGCAAAAAATTTTATTCTATGATCTTATTCCAATTTCACAAATGTGATCAAAAATACAGTAAACATCAGTAGTCTCCATGATATCTTTCTAATCAAGATTCCCATTAGTCTTAATAGCAAAAGGTCAATGATGAGATAAGAAAGGCACTGATGCAAGAACACAAAAGACACAAGAATAATGCAACAGTTACCCTGACCTTTGGATCAACTGCATCAGCCAGAGGCAAGTATGCCTAGGAAAGAGTGGATGAACTTTGATTTCAGCCAAATTTTAGTTCCAGCCCTCTATGTTCTAGGACCTTAAGCAAGCTATTTAAAGTCACAGGACCTGTTGACCTCATTTGCAAATAAAGGACAAAATCCACCTTACAGGGCAGTTATGAGGCATAAGCGAGAATAATAGGAATGCCATATATTATTTGTTCTTTCACCATCTCCTTCATATTTAGATAATCTCATTTTTACTCTTTTATTTCTGGGAGGAGGAAAACCTGCCACGGCAATTCAACAGAAGTGGCCACCACTGCTAGCAGTCCTCAAGGTGTGGTTCTGAAACTCCCAGAAATACACAAGGTAAAAACTATTTTCAAAATGGTACCACTACCTGCCTTTTTCATTGTGTTGACATTTGCAACGACATTGTAAAATCAATAGTGGGTAAAATTCCTGGCATTTAAGCACAAACCAGTTCAGAGTTCCAAATTACAATAGTAGTCACTATATTCTTCAATGCCAAGGATTTCCAGGCAAGATAACGCTCGTTTCACTTAAGAATAGTCTTGACAATGCAGTAAGATATCTGCATTTCACATGGCAATTTTTCATTACTATAATCTAAAGACCCACCATTCATCTGTCAGTTTGTGGTAGTTTGCATGTTGCTGTGATGCTAGAAACAGTGCCACAGGTGTTTCAACCACCACCAGGATCACCCATGGTTGTCAGGTTTCAGTGGAGCTTCCCGACTAAGACAAACTAGGAAGAAGAACCTTGCGGTCTACTTCCGAAGCAACTGGCCAGTGAAAACCTTATGAATAGCAGTGGAACACTGTCTGATACAGTGCCGGAAGATGAGCCCCTCAGGTTGGAAGGCACTCAAAAAACAACTGGGTAGGGGCTGCCTCCTCAAAGTAGAGTTGATCTTAATGACATAGACAGAGCAAAGCTTTCAGGATCTTCATTTGCTGAAGTGGCACGACTCAAAATGAGAAGAAATACCTGCAAACATCCACTAGTAATAGGAACGTGAAATGTACGAAGTATGAATCTAGGAAAACTGGAAATCATCAAAAATGAAATAGAAATGCATGAAAAACCTAAATATAAAACCAAAAACTATAAAGATCATAGAAGAAAAAATATGAACAACGCTGGAGATCCTAATACACGGCATTAACAGGATACAAACCATAACTAAAAATACACAAACACCAGAAGATAAGCTAGATAACTACGATCTTCTAAAAATTAAACACTTACGCTCATCAAAAGAGTAAAAAGAGAACCTACAAACTGGGGGAAAAAAGTTTGACTACGACATACCCGGCAAAGGTCTAATCTCTAAAATCTACAGGAAAATTCAACACCTCTACAAAAAGATAAATAATCGAATTAAAAAATGGGCAAACGATATATATGAACAGACACTTCACCAAAGAAGACATTCAATTGGCTAACAGACATATGATGAAATGCCCACTATCACTAGCCATTAGAGAAATGCAAATCAAACCACAATGAGATACCATCTGCCCTGATATTACTGGCACGAATCAAAAACAAAAAAGAAAGTATCAAATGTTGGAGAGGCTGCGGGGAGACTGGAACTCTAATGCACTGCTGATGGGAATGTAAAACAGTACAGCCATTTTGGAAAACAATATGACACGTCCTTAAAACGCTAGAAATAGAAATACCATAATGATCCAGCAATCCCACTCCTACGAATATATCCTAGAGAAGTAAGAGCCATCACACGAATAGACAAATGCACACCCGTGTTCACTGCAGCATTGTTCACAGTAGCAAAAAGATGGAAACAACCTAGGTGCCTCTCAACAGATGAATCGATAAACAAACTATGGTACATACAAACAATGGAGTACTACACAACGATAAACAACAATAATGAATCTGCAAAGTATCTCACAACATGGATGAATCTGGAGGGCATTATGCTGAGTGAAATAAATGAATCACTATAAGTACAAATATTATATGAGACCACTACTACAAAAACTCATGAAAAGATTTACACCAAAAAGAAACAATCTTTGATGGTTACAAGGGAGGGGAGGGAAGGGGAGGAGACAGAAATACACAAACTAGACAATAGATAAGTGATGCTCTGGTGAAGAGTAAGACAGTATACAATACCGAGGAAGCTGGTACAACTTGTCCAAGGAAGGTCATGGAAGCTCCACAGACACATCCAAACTCCCTGAGGGAATAAATTACTGGGCTGAGGGCTGTGGGGACCATGGTCTCGGGGAACATCTAGTTTATAAAGAAAATGTTCTATATTCTACTTTGGTAAGTAACATCTGGGATCTTAAAAGCTGCCATCTAAGACACTCCACTGGTCTCACTCTGTCTGGAGTTCTGTAAATCTTCATCTAAAGTACAATTAAAAAAATAAAAATTAAAAAAATAAATTGAAATGGAATGTGTAAACATCGATATCCTAGGCACTGGTGAGCTGAAAAGGACTGGTTCTACCCATTTGAATCAGACAATCATAGGGTCTTCCATGCCAGAAGTGACAAACTGAAGAGGAATGGCATTACATTCATTGTCTAAAAGTACATTTCAGGACATATCCTGAAGTACAACCCTGTCAATAATAGGATAATACTCATATGCCTACAAAAAAGACCAGTTAATACAACTATTATTCAAATTTATGCACCAACCACTGAAGGCAAAGATGGAAACATCAAAGTTTAGCAACTTCTGCAGTCTGAAATTGACCAAATCAGCAATCAAGAACCCACTGTCAACAAGTCTATTCTGACTCATAGCGACTCTACAGGATAGAGTAGAACTGCCCCATAGGGTTTCCAAGGCTGCCAAGCTTCATGGAGGCATTCTGTCACATTTCTCTCCCATGGAGCTGCTGGTACTTTCAAACAGCCGACCTTTCGGTTAGCAGCTGAGCACTTTAAACACTGTGCCACTAGTGTTTCTATACAATCAAGTCGCACTGATACTTAATGGTGATTCAAATGTGAAAGTTAGAAACAAAAAAGATGGATCTGTGGTTGGAAAATACAGCCTTAGTAACAGAAATGACGCTGGAGATGGCATGACATAATTTTCTAAGACAAATGACTTCTTCATTGCAAATACCGTTTTTCAACAACATAAATGGTGACTGTACATGTGGATTTCACTGAATGGAATACACAAGAATCAAATAGACTACATCTGTGAAAACAAACCATGGAGAAGCTCAATATCATCAGTCAGAAGAAGGCCAGAGGCCGACTGCGGAAGACACCATTAACTGCTCATACGTAAGTTCAAGATTAAGCTGAAGAGAGCCAAAGTATGACCTTGAGTGTATCCCACTTGAAGTTAAAGACCATCTCAAGAACAGATTGACGCACTGAACACTAATGACCGAAAACCAGAATAGCTGTGATATGACATCAAGGATACTATACATAAAGAAAGCAAAAGGTCATTAAAAAGACACAAAAGAACTCCCAACAGAAAAAAAAAAAACCTGGGCCAAATGGCTTCACTGGACAATTCTACAAAATATAAACGGAAGAACGTATACCAGTACTACTCAAACTATTTCAGAACATATGAAAGGAAGTGACACTTCTGAATTCATTCTATGAAGCCAGCATAACCCTGATACCAAAACCAGGTAAAGACACCACAAAAAAAGAAAATTATACACCAATATCTCTCATGAGAGTAGATGCAAAAATTCTCAACAAAATTCTAGCCAGTAGAATTCAGCATCATATCAAAAAAATAATACACCACAACCAAGCAGGATGTTCATACCAGGTACGCAAGGATGGTTCGACATTGAAACATCAGTAAATGTAATCTACTACATAAATAAAAGAATCTCATGATAATCTCAATCGAAGCAAAAAAGGCATTCGACAAAGTCTAACACCCATTCTTGATAAAAAACTCTCAATAAAATAGGTATAGAAGGGAAAATTTCTCAATATAATAAAGGGCATCTATGCAAAAGCAACGGCCAACATCACTCTTACCAGAGAGAGGCTGAAAACATTCCCCTTGAGAAGAAGAACAAGACAAGGATGCCCTTTATCACCACTCCTATTTAAAACTGTGCTGCAAGTCCTAGCTAGAGTAATAAGGCAAGAAAAAGAAAGGGCATCCAAATTGGTAATGAAGAAGTTAAACTGTCCCTGTTTGCAGATGATATGATACTATACATAGAAAAGCCAAAAGAATGCACAAGAAAACTACTGGAACTAATAGAAAGATACAGTAGAGTAGCAGGATACAAGATAAACATACAAAAAGTCAGCTGGATTCCTATACACCAATAAAGAGAATGATGAAAAGGAAATCAAGAAAACAATACCATTTATAATAGCTCCTAAAGAAATAAAATACTTAGGAATAAATCTAACCAGGGATGTAAAAGACCTATACAAAGGAAACTACAAAACAGTACTGCAAGTGAAACCCAAAGGGATCTACATAAATGGAAAAACATACCATGCTCATGGATAGGCAGACTCAACATTGTGAAAATG
>NW_004444032.1:10056399-10069989 GCF_000243295.1 Trichechus manatus latirostris | reverse complement strand
ACTGTTTCATGAGAAACTATTTGTTCTGTAAGCCTTCACCTGAAGTACAATAAAATATTAAAAAAAAACAGTACTGCAAGAAACCAAAAGAGATCTACATAAATGGAAAAACATACCATGTTCATAGATAGGTAGACTCAATGTTGTGAAAATGACAATTCTACCCAAAGCAATTTATAAATACAATGCAATCTCGATCCAAATACCAACAACATTCTTTAAAGGGTTGGAGAAAGTAATTATTAACTTCATATGGAAAGGGAAGAAGCCCTGGCTAAGTAAAGAACTATTAAAGAAGAAGAACAAAGTAGGAGGACTCGCACTACCTGACCTCAGAACTTACTATACAGCTACAGTAGTCAAGACAGCCTCATACTGGTACAACGACAGATACACTGACCAATGGAACAGAATTGAGAACCCAGATGTAAATCCATCCACCTATGGTCACCTGATCTTCGACAAGGGCCCACATTCCATCAAATGGTGAACGGTCTTTTTAACAAATGGTGTTGGCAAAACTGGATGTCCATCTCCAAAAAAATGAAACAGCACCCATACCTCACAGCATATACAAAAACTAATTTAAAATGGATCAAAGGGCTAAATATAAAACCAAAAACTATAAAGTTCATAGAACAAAAAATACGATCAACACTGGAGACCCTAATACACAGCACTAACACAATACAAACCATAACCAACAACACACAAACTCCAGAAAATAAGCTAGATAACTAGGATCTTCTAAAAATTAAACACTTATGCTCATCAAAAGAATTCACCAAAAGAGTAAAAAGAGAACATACAGATTGGGAAAAAAATTTTGGACATTACAAGTCAGACAAAGGTCTAGTCTCTAACATATTCAAGAAAAGCCAACACCTCTACAACAAAAAGACAAATAATCCAATTAAAAAATCGGCAAAGGAAATGAACAGACACTTCACCAAAGAAGACATTCAAGCGGCCAACAGATACATGATGAAATGCTCACGATCACTAGCCATTAGAGAAATACAAATCAAAACCATAATGAGATACCAACTCACCCCAGCTTTACTGGCACGAGTCAAAAAAACTGGAAATAACAAATGTTGGAGAGGCGGTGGGGAGATCAGAACTCTTATGCACTGCTGGTGTGAATGCAAAATGATACAATCATTTTGGAAAACAATATGATGCTTCCTTAGAACGCTAGAAATAGAAATACCATACGATCCATCAATCCCACTCCTAGGAATATATCCTAGAGAGGTAAGAGCCATCACACGAATAGACATATGCACACTCATGTTCACTGCAGCACTGTTCACAATAGCAAAAAGATGGAAACAACCTAGACATCAACAGATGAATGGATAAACCAACAAACTATGGTACATACACACAATGGAGTATTATCCAACAATAAAGAACAATGACTCTGCAAAGCATCTCATAACATGGATGAATCTGGAGTACACTATGCTGAGTGAAGTAAGTCAATCACCAAAGTACAAATATTGTACGAGACCACTACCGTAAAAACTCATGAAAAGGTTTACACACAAAAAGAAACAATCTTTGATGGTTACGAGGAATGGGAGGGGTGGGGGAAGAATACTAAATAGACAATAGATAAGTGGTAACTTTGGTAAAGGATAAGACAGTACACAATACTGGGGAAGGCAGGACAACTTTTACAAGGTAAGGTTATGGAAGCTCCATACACACATCCAAACTCCCTGAGGGACTGAATTGTTGGACAGAGAGCTGTGGGGACCATGGTCTCAGGGAACATGTAGCTTAACTGGCATAACGTAGTTTGTAAAGAAAATGTTCTACATTCTACCTGGTGAGTAGCGTCTGGGGTCTTAAAAGCCTGTGAGCAGCCATGTAAGGTATTCCACTGGTCTCACCCTTTCGGAAGCAAGAGAGAATGAAGACTCAAGGGAAAGATTAGTCCAAAGAACTAATGGTCCACAACTACTACGGCCTCCATGAGACTGAGTCCAGTACAACTAGATGGTGCCCAGCTACCACCACTGACTGCTCTGACTGGGATCACAACAGAGGGCCCCGGGGCAGAGCTGGAGAAAAATGTAGAACAAAATTCTAACTCACAAAAAAAGGCCAGACTTACTGGCCTGACAGAGACTGTAGAAACCCCTGGAGTATGGCCCCTCAACACCCTTTTAGCTCAGTAACGAAGTCACTCCCGAGGTTCACCATTCAGCCAAAGATAAGACAAGCCGATAAATCAAAATGAGAGTAATGGACACAACCGCCCAGGGTCAAGGACTAAGAAGGCAGGAGAGGACATGAAAGCTGGTAATAGGGAACCCAAGGTTGAGAAGGGACAGTGTTGACATGTCGTGAGGTTGTTAACCAATGTCATAAAACAATATGTATACTGTTTAATGAGAAACTATTTGTTCTGCAAACTTTCATCTAAAGTACAATAAAATCTTTTTTAAAAAAATGCAACATAGTAAACACACACACGAAAAAAAGACAAGAAAGAAAAGACCAAAATGGATGTCACAAGAGACTCTGAAACTTGCTCCTGAACATAGTGTACCTAAAGCAAATTGAAGAAATGACAAAGTAAAAGAATAAACAGAAGATTTCAAAGACTCTTTCAAGAAGACAAAGTAAAGTGTTATAAGGAAATATGTAAAGACCTGGAGTTAGAAAACCAAAAGGGAAGAATACACTTAGTATTTCTCAAGGTCAAGCAACTGAAGAAAAACATTCAAGCCACAAGTTGCAATACTGAAGGATTCTATGGGCAAAATACTGAATGAGGCAGGAAGCATCAAAAGATGGAAGGAATACGCAGAGTCACTGTACCAAAAACAACTGGTCGACATTCAACCATTTCAGGAGGTAGCATATAATCAATAACCTATGGTACTGAAGGAAGAAGTCTAAGCTGCACTGAACACACTAGTGAAAAACAAGGTTCCAGGAATTGACAGAATATCAATTGAGGTGTTTCAACAAACAGATGCAGCACTGGAAGCGTTCACTCGTCTATGCCAAGAAATTTGGAAGACAGCTACCTGGCCAACCAACCGGAAGAGATCCACATTTGTGCTCATTACAAAGAAAAGTGATCGAAGAGAATGTGGAAATTAATATCACATGCAAGTAAAATTTTTCTGAAGATAATTCAAAAGCCACTGCAGCAGTAAATCGACAGGGAACTGCCACAAATTCAATTCGGATTCAAAAGAAGACACAGAATGAGGGATATCATTACTGATGTCAGATGGATGGTGGCTGAAAGCAGAGAACACCAGAAAAATGTTTACCTGTGTTTTACTGACTATACAAAGGCATTTGACTGTGTGGATCATATCAAATTATGGATAACATTGCAAAGAATGGGAATTCCAGAACACTTAACTGTGCTCATGAGGAGCCTGGACATAGATCAAGAGGTAGTCGTTCGAACAAAACAAGAGGATACTGCATGGTTTAAAATAAGGAAAAGTCTGCATCAGGACTGTATACTTTCACCATACTTAATTCAATCTGTATGCTGAACAAATAATCTGAGAAGCTGGACTATGTGAAGAAGAATTCGGCCTCAGGATTGGAAGAAGACTCATTAACAACCTGCATTATGCAGCTGATACAACTTTGCTTGCTGAAAGTGAAGAGGACCTGAAGCACTTACTGATGAAGAAGATCGAAGACTACAGCCTTCAGTATGGATTAGACCTCAACATAAAGAAAAAAAATCCTCATAACTGTACCAATAAGCTATATCATGATAAAAAACCAAAAGCCAAACTCATTGTCATCAAGCTAATTCCGACTCATACTGACCCTTTAGGACAGAGTAGAACTGTCCCATTGGGTTCTCAAGGAGCAGCTGGTGGATTCAAACTGCTGACCTTTGGGGTTAGCAGCCGAACACTTAACCACTGCACCACCAGGGCTCCACCATCATGATAAACAGAAAAGACTGACGTTGTCAAGGATTTCATTTTACTTGGTTCTACAATCAACGCCCATGGAAGCAGAGGTCAAGAAATCAAATGACAAATTGCACTGGGGAAATCTGCTGCAAAAGACCTCTTTAAAGTACTAAAAGGCAAAGATGTCACCTTGAGGACTAATGTGTGCCTGGCGCAAGCCATGCTATTTTCAATCTCTTCATATGCATACGAAAGCTGGACAATGAATAAGGAAGACCTAAGAAGAATTGATACATTTGGATTGTGTGGAGAAAGAATATTGAATATACCATGGCCTGACAGAAAAACAAACAAATCTGTCTTGGAAGAAGTACAGCCAAAATGCTGCTTAGAAGTGAGGATGGCAAGATTTTGTCTCATGTACTTTGGGCATGTTATCAGGAGGGACCAGAACTGACTCAACAGCACCTAATAACAACAATTCCAAAGACAGAGTCACAAAACAAACGATTACAACTTATATAATTTTATAAAACATAATTTAAATGCATGAGTAAAATTCTTGTTTTAAAACAAAGCCTAGGCAACATTTTCAAGTAAACCAAAGTCACATCTCAACAAGAATAAACACAAGCAGGAAGGGACAGGGAAACTGGACGAACAGACACGGGGAACCAGGGTGGAAAAGGGGAGAGTGTTGACACTTTTCAAGGATTGCATCTCATGTCACAAAACAACATGCATATAAAGTTTTGAATGAGAAGCTAATTTGTGCTGTAAGCTTCTACCTAAAGCACAATAAAATTTAAAAAAAAAATAAACAATTTCAAAACGGAAAAAATGAAATCTGTCACATATAAAAAACTGCTTGATTTACCCAATCAAAAGTAATTAATAAATTCTAGTAAAAAGACCTGACTTAATGGTCTTACTAAGACCGGAGGAACCCTGGGAGACATGGCCCCCAGACTCTTTCTTAGCCCAGAACTGAAAGCATTCCCAAAGCCAACTCTTCAGACAAAGATTAGACTGGGCTATGGGGCATAAAATGATACTCATGAAGAGTGTGCTTCTTGGCTCAAGTAGATACATCAGACTAAATGAGCAGCTCCTGTCCGGAGGCAAGATGAGAAGGCAAAAAGGGACAGGAAAGAAGGAGTGTGCTGTCCCATTATAGGGAGAGCAGCTACGGTCACATAGCAATGTGTGTATAAATTTTTGTATGAGAAACTGACTTGAACTGTAAACTTCCACTTAAAGCACAATAAAAGAAAAAAAAAGTGATGGGTAGTCAAGTCACAGCTAAGAAAAACTTATGTTCACAAGGTTGTCCTTTACGTATCTAATTTCCATGAAAATACAACTAATATACTCTTAAAATTCCACAGATGCTAATTGAGTATTCTATAATTTTTCATCACTGGAAACGTCCTTTCCAATACAGCCAAAGAGTTATAATCAAAATGGAATTACTTACAATCATACGCTGCTGTTGTCGAGTCAATTCCGGCTCACAGAGACCCTAGAGGACAGAGAACTGCCCCATAGGATTTCCAAGGAGCAGATGGTGGATTTGAACTGCTGACCTTTTGGGTTACCAGTTGAGCTCTTAACTACTGTGCCACCAGGGCTCCACTATTATACACTAGTCACTCAGAATTTGTTGTTGGCGTTGTTACTTGCCATTGAGTTGACCCTGACTCACAGTGACCTTATGCAGAAGGAAACATTGCCCAGTTCTGTGCCATCCTCATGATCATTGGTATCACTCACAACAGAAGGGGTTTAAGTACAGCACCTCCCATATTCAAGGTTTCATTAACATTTTTTTCAATCATTCATTAGCAATATTATTAAGGCAAAAAAATTAGTTCCGTCGCTTCTAGATCCCTGAAACCCTATTTAAGAAACATATTAATGATTAATTTTAAAAGCTTTAGTTCTTATTTTCAACATCCACCCCTAAGTTTAATTCAGGAGAGGCAAAGAAGATAATATAAGCCACATTTCAGAATTTTTTCCAGTTATTTTTCAAAATAATCAAGTGGTCTCTCCAGTAACCCAGTTCATCAAATTTGTAAATAGTTATATTTTCTCCTTAGTTACAGTGCTGTCTGTAAATTAGTTCTGCTACGTATTTAGAGCAAATTAATTTTCAAAAATGTAAAGCAAAATCCCCGCTTTAAAAACCAAACCATACATACGCATTCTCTCTTTGTCTCAATCACACAAAACACCTACACATATCCCTAACAAGGTACAAGAATAAACCTTGGAAACTAACATTCATATTTTGCTCAGCACTTCTCACCTTAATTCCTCTCACACAAAAATTTTTCCAACTTAATCTTCTGGAAGAAAGAGAAAGAAAAACTACACACATATGCGAAATGATTCAATTTATCTTAAACTATACAAAAAAAATTCATCAATACAATTATTTAGCATTTCTCATTTAAAAATTACATTAATTACCTTGAAAATAAATTATAAACTTCAGTAAAGGCAACCAGTAAGCCCACTTCCACAGTACAGAGCTATAACAGGTAAACTAAATATATCTTGTAAGAGGACTCAAAGGCCAAAATAAAATCAGTAATAATTTAAAAAAAAAATAATAATAACCATTGCCATCGAGGCAAGTCCAACTAATAGCAACCCGATAGGACAGAGCAAAACTGCTCCCTAGGATTTCCAAGACTGCAAATTTTTACAGAAGCAGACTGCCACATCTGTCTCCCGGAAGCAGCTGGCGGGTTCAAACCACTGACCCTTCAGTTAGCAGCCAGGCGCTTAACCATTGTATCACTGTAATAATTTAACCATTTAATTTAAAATAAAGTTACATCTACAAAGCTAATTTTGCATTCAAGTGACAAAACCATTGTTGTTGTTGTTGTTGTTAGGTGCCATTAAGTCAGTTCCAAATCATAGCAACCCTATATACAACAGAACAAAACACTGCCTGGACCTGTGGACCCAAATAGCTTAATATACAGCTCCTTCTAAGAAGTGAATTCCAGATAAATCCATATACACATAGAGAGCAATAAAAGTTTGCACAGATCCCTCACGTGTTAGTCTGTTTAACTCCTCCTTGGTGGGGAATGCTCTCTCAAGCTCAGTGGTCCCCTCTCAGCCCCCAAGGTCTCCCTGGCTCACAGCCTGGATGCAGCTAGAGAAAAAACACTGAGTCAAAAGTCCTATAAAAATAAACAGTAAGAATGTACACTTATATAAACACTGAAATTTTATGGTAGTGAAAAAACACTACAGAAAAGTATACTAAGTTTCTTAACAAAATTAAAGAACAAATGAAGATGACATCTTCTGTGAATCCAAGCAGTGGTAAGTATTACCATTACCATGCATTACCACCACCAATGTTAGAAACAGTTAGGCAATAAATGACTTCTTCCTAAATTTCAAACTTTAAACTACAAGGTGCAACCACACAGAAATTTCTCTAAAACACATACCCATGTTTCATATTTGAGACACTGCAGGCAGGCTATTACTTTTTCAAGGGCTGTTTCTTAATGCAAATAAAATTATAATACTGGCACTGTTTGGAATTTTCAAAACAGTTAAGTCTTTCTTCTCAGCTCCTTACTATGTACTTACTCAGCACCAAAGTGTACCAGATTCTACATACCAACAAAGAACATAGCAGGGACCGTGTTTCTTGCCTTTTAGAGCAAACAAGAAAGACAAAGAAATAATCCATTAATTCCCAAGAAGTGTACAATACTGTATCTTCCACACTTTAACAATTTGGGAATATGCCACTCTGGAGTAAAGAATTACTTTACGTAAAGTAATCTGGTCTTTGTCCTTGATTCCTGAGAGATAACTCTAAACGCTTAGAATTTCCTAAGTCACTAGGGCATGTAAAAAGGGCCCGATGGCATCAGAGGTCCTCTAACTTCATGAGGCTGAGAGAGAGAATCACTATCATCAGCCCAGGGCTGATCTCCTATGAGGCAGAGATCAGACATTCCTCGTCTCTGCAAGCTTTTCACCAATTCTGACACCAGTCGTCCCTCCCACAGCACTCTCTACTTCTCTGCTGGGTTTGCTGGGTTCGCTAACTCACTGCAAGGGCCACAAAGAACTCACAGACAATACTCACAATTATGGGGTTCATTAGGAAAGTAACAGGTTACAACTTGGGATCAGGACCAGCAGACTACAGCTTGGGATTACAGTCATGAAGTATGTAAGCAAAGTCTCCCTTCTTCAGTACAGGACAGCTCTCTCAGCAACTCTGGGCCGTGCAGGCCTCCTCTCAGCCCCCTCAGGACAAACCTCCTATCTCGCCCCAGCCCCTGCCCTGCTGTCCTGCTCGGACAAGTGTTACAAAGCTCTATAGCGCCTCCGACAAGTGCCTGAAGGCACTCAGCTCTTTCGCTCTGTGGGTCTAGGAACCTAGCTCCACTGATAAGTGCTTGGAGGCATCCCATTATGCCACCAAACCTCCTGCCCGGAAGCACTCAGCTCTCTCACTCTGTGGGTCATCAGCATACACACTGTAGCCACCTCACTCCATGGGCTGGGAAGCCCACCGTGCTGTCCTCTGTCAGTCTTCTGGTTCTGCTGCCATCGTTTCTCTGTCACACCTGCCGTCACTTCTCACTGTTTTTGCACCATCTCCCGTGCCATCTCCAGTGTTATAGCTTTGTCCTAGGTCTAGGAGGTTCCAGCACAGTGACCCTGGGTCCAAAGGACATGTTCCACTCCCAGCTCTTCTTTCTTGATGGTAGTGAGTTCCCCCTCCTGCCTCTGGGATGAGCTCATTTTAAGCCTAGCAGGATGGTAAAACTGACCAATCCCCTCATTAGGTTTCCATACAGCTTATTTGCATGGTCCCACCCCTGCAAGGGCTGCATGCACCTTATCTGCATCATTAGAAGGCTGTCCAATCCCCATGGTGGGCCACAAGTACCTTATTTGCATAGTCCCACCCAATCATTTTGTGGGAGTCACAAAGACCATGGCTAGAAGGACCATATTAAGTAATTCACTGCACCATAAGGTACCTTTATTATCTATAGGCCTCCAGACCACACCTGAGTTTAGGCTATGAGATGACTTACATGGAGGCTAACCAGGCCATAAAGACCACTGTATGAATCAGCTGACCGGGGGAGGGGGAGCACGGGGACTATGATTCAACTAATCATGTCTACTTAACGAGGCCTCAATAAAGGCTCTGGACACATAAGCTCCATGGGCTTCTTGGCTGGCGAAAGACATCAATCCACATGAGAGGACAGCATGTCCCTTTTTCAGACACAGAAGTTCTGTGCTAGGAGCTCTCCCAGACTTTAACCTATGTGTCTCTTCATTTGTATCCTTTTTCTATAATAAAACTGTAATTGTTAAGTATAGTGCTTTCCGTGAGTTCTGTGAGTCATTCCAGCAAATTAATGAACCTGAAGTCTAGTAGGAACCAACAAGTCAGAAGTGATGGTCCTTCAACCCCCGAGCTCACTGCTGATATCCTGAGGGTGTAAAAGGAACCCCCGAATTTGTAGCCAGCAGGTAAGAGGGAGGATGTTATGGGAACTCCCAAGCTTAAAGATAGTATCTGTGCCCTTTTCTTGTAAGGTCTAACCCACCTCCAGGTGGTTAGGGTCAGAGGAAGAAGCGCTGCACTGGCAGCTAGAGTCACAACAGAGGGTAACGTAACTAATAAAATTATTTGGACTGATCACCACATACAGTATCAGAGAAGTGGGATTTGATTTTTCTATACAATCACTTACATCTTTCCTATATGGAATTGAACAGCTGTGTTCAGCTAACTGGCTGAAAAACTTCACCTAAGAAAGCTTTTTTCAAAACAGGAAGTGTCAACTCAAGTATTTTCAACAGGAATAAATTTTTTAAAGGAGTCAAACTTTCTTTCCTTAAAAGCACTTGGACCAGACAATTCATAATTGAAAAAAGGACTAATGAGTGTGCAGGATTAATAAGCAAGGCTGGTACACTACTGACATTTACTCAGTGAGTCCATCAGGCACTGTGCCTAAAGCCTTTGCATGTATTATCATTTTGCACATAATAACCCTATTGTTGCTACAGTTCACAACGTACACTGAAGCAGGTGTATCAGGAAGTTAACTGAAGTCATTCATCAGTAACAATCAGTCAGAGATGGTTTCAATCATACAAGACTTTTTATGAACCCAACTGTGTCCTCTTCAAAAGGGCAGCTCTCAACATCCTGACACATACTAATCTGGTAATCATGTGATCTGTCTTAATCCAAGTCAATGACAAAAACATTTAACAAAATAGGATCAAAAGGAAAGGATTTCACTTCACCACTAAAAAGCTAACAATTCTTAGGTGGCACAAATGGTTTGCGTTCGACTGCCAACCTAAAGGTTGGCACTTCGAACCCACCCAGTGGAACCTCCGAAGAAAAGGTCTGGCGATCCGCTTCCATTAAAATTCAAAAACCCACGGCTGTTGAGTCTATTCTGACTCACAGAGACCCTAAAGGGCAGTGCAGAACTGGCCCATAAGGTTTCCAAGGCTGTAAATCTTTACGGAAGCAGATTATTACAACATCTTTCTCATGCGGAGCGGCTGGTGGGTTCAAACCGCTGACCTTTCGAGGTCAACAGCCGAGCACTTACCTACTGTGCCACCAGGGCTCCTCCATTAAGATTACAGCCAAGAAAACCCTATGGAGCAGTTCTACTCTGTAACACATGGGGTCACCATAGTCAGAATTGATTCAACTGCAACTAACTAAAGAGCTCCTTTGAAGTTAGTGATTAATTAGTACTTTTCAAGAACAAATGTTAGAGATTTAGATATGCAATTATATAAACCACATTATTTCCAGCTCTTCAACAAGGTGTCATGACTATCACTAAAGCAGTCTATTGATCCCACTGTACACATTCTATACAATACCGCCCACATGAAGCAACTAAGAGCCAGAAATGTTAATGCAGAAGTTTGGATCACACACCAACTCAGTGGGTGAGCTAGGATTAGAAACCAGGTCTTCTAACAAACTCTATCAAAAAAGGAAAAAAAAAAAAAACCCTCATGACATTATTTAACGGTACCATCTTCGCCTAGTTTCTCAAGTCTTAAAAATCAAGAAGTCATCCTTGACTGTTCTCCTATCTCATACTCCATCAGTAAATCCAGTCAGTTCTTCCTTCAAAATATATCCCAATCTGACCATTTTCACATCTTCTGCTGGACCACCTACCCAAGCCACCATCCCAATGCACCTAAACTATAGACAACTGCAACAGCCTCCTCCCTGGTCTCCATGATTTCACACTTGTCATTCTACAATCCATTTCCCATACAATAGCCAGAATAACTTCTTTTTAAATTTTTCAAACAATCAAATTATAGAACAGTTGGGAGTACAGTATGAAGAAGTTTTTTCTCTAAACAATCTGAATTAGTCGCCAACCTGATGCTCCATCATCATCCTCCAAATGCTACATATATGACCATAAAAGAATCATCACAATCAGCAAATCTTACATCTGTAGGATATATGTAAAATGCTAGAAATGGCTGTGTAATTTTAAAGTGCTAACATTGACAGTTTATATAGTCATTTAAAGTACATTATCTTCTCCATTACTTGCAGTAATCGTGAAGAGTAACTGTAAGCATTACTTTTTCCTTCTCACAGAATGACAAAGGCTCAGAGACGTGCAATGATTTACCCAACATTACGCTGCTAGTAACTGACAGGATCATGACTAGAATCAGGCCTACTGGATACTATTAATTATGCCAGTGATGCCCCTCACTGTGTGGATTCCACTTCAGTCACTCTCATAATCCCTAACACCCACACCTTTCAACATCCAGAATTACCGGAATGTTTCAAAAGAATAGCTACAGGCTCAGAAGTACTATAATCTTCAATCCTGCCTACAAATTTATTTCTCACATAAAGCATAATACATGCAGTGACTACAGGACTAGTACACAAGAGCTCTGTTCTTCTAAAGAGTTCAAGCTGTAAGCAAAAGACCATTGATAATGGATATTTTAGCACCATATCCCAGGGGTCAGCAAACTACAGACTGCCACCCATTTCTGTTACAGCCTGTTAGCTAAATATGGGTTTTATATTTTTAAATGGTTGAAAAAAATAAGAGTACTTCATGACACTTGAAAATTATAAGTTATTCAAAGTTCAGTGTCCATAAATAATGTTTTATTGGAACACAGTTCACTCGTTTACTTATTGTCTGTGGCTGCTTTCATGCTACTAGTAGTTGTGACAGAGACAATATGGTCTTCAAAGCCTAAAAAATCTAGGATTTGGCCCTTAAAAGAAAAAGTTTGCCAGTCACTGCCATAGTCTCTTGACTTGCACCTCTCCCTAACATCCTGACCTCCAAGAAACTTTCCCTAATCCCTTGCCTGATAACTTTGGGTAAGGTTTTCCCACAGCACCCTATACTTCTCCCATTACCTTGCATTCATTTTGAAATGCATAATTTTTATACATCTGGCTCCCCAATTAGATTACAAATTGCTAGATTATGACGCCACAAAAGTTGTTCACTACTGTATACCCAGTACCTAGCAATGCCCATTCATACTCAGGTGTCCAATACTTACTGAATAAATAAAAGGACAAAAAATACTTAATTTGGATGAGTTGATCTAAGCAACTTTCAAACGTGGACGAGTCTGAAATATTATCAGGCTTCCAAAGAGATAAACAAATGACCCTCAGGTCTTGGATCATTCCAACCTCAACTACTTTCAAAATAAGTGTGGGGCAAGGGAGGAGGTACAAAAGTTTAAATTAATCTGCAACTGAGTTCAGTAAAAGAAAAGGTATCAAAAAAGGTATCGACAAGCCCCTCAAAAAATTTTCCTCCCACATTGCCTGAATCTTTACATATTTCACTATGTCACAGTGTCTATTAGTCATCTAATTCGTTCACTCACCTTACAAGAAAGCTGTTTTTAAAATACAAATAGATCTGAAAGATAAAAACTTATACATTAATGTGGACTACATTAAGTAGTTTTGATAGTGAGACAGAAAAAAACAAGAAAATATCCTCAGATGGAGTCCTCAAGGAATGAAGACAGCCTAGATATGGTTCTTAAATGGAATTTAGGGAAAACTAAGAATGCTGGGAAACTGAACAAAAGTGCAGCGACAGATGGGAAAGGGTACAGAAAGGGAAGTGGGAGGTGTCCAATACAGACATCCCATTTAACATCTGTCTCTAGGCCAAACATGTCCTGTAGAAAAAGGGAAGACAGGGCTCTTGTTCGCCTCCTTCCCCTTGAGTAGAATAAACTTCTATTCTGTTTAAGTTAAACCGGTCTAAGAACTCTGTTAGAGAAGAGAAAGCTCTTCTCTTCAAAAGAATGACAACTAATAACATGTAGAAAGACAACAGAATTAGAAAATTATCATTTACAACCCACAGCTGTAACCCACAGTTGCAAAAATCTGATTCAGGCGAGAATCATCAAGAGATGATATTCAAAAAAGGATTATAACAGAATATTACGAAAAACTATACTCCAACAAATTTGAAAACCTAGAGGAAATGGATAAATTTCTAGAAACAGCCTACCCAAACTACAACAAAGTGATGTTGAAAATCTGAACAGACCCATAACAAGAGAAGAGATTGAAAAGGTAATAAAAAAA
>NW_004444032.1:10024039-10056299 GCF_000243295.1 Trichechus manatus latirostris | reverse complement strand
AAAAAAAAAAAAACAAAGAAAAGAAAAAAATATATATTTTTATAAAGAAGATTATTGGGATAATTGGGGAATTGAGAATATGGGCTATAGATCAGATGACAGTATTCTATCAATTTTCTGAGTGTGATCATTGTATTGTGGTCATGTAGAAAATGGTCCTTGTTCTTAGGAGACACAAGATCAATTATTTAGGGGTGAAGTTAGTATGTCTAAACATTCTCACAAAATAGACAGCTAGATAAGATTCTTGAAACTTTTCTGAAATTCTAAAACTCCAAAATAAATACTGGGGGGAAAAAGGAACTCTACCAGTACTAACACTTAAGATTTCAACACAATAATGGCTCAGGTAAGCTTTCATAAGCTAGTCTGGAAACAAACGTATGGGAAAACATGTACCCCTGGAAAAATAAATAACAGAGCTCACAAACTCTAAGAGCCGAAAGTCTGCCAAAACTTTGACACAACGGTAATCAGAATCAGAAAGTGACACTATTCTACATTTACTCATCCAGTAATTACTTACTTCACATACTATATACAAATCACTATTCTGAACCCTGACAGGGACAGAAGGACGTCACAGAACCTGCCCTCTAACTGAACACCAAATTACCTATATTAACCAGAAAAAGAAAAACGAACCCAAATAAACTCTAAAGATCACATTTCGCTGAACATTAGAATCATTTACAGAACTTTCAAAATCTCAATGCCCAGGCCACATCCTAAACCAATTATCAGAATCTCTGGCAGTTCCCTGTCAATGTATTGCTGCAACCGCTTTTGAATTTTCTTCAGCAAAATTTTGCTTGCTAGTGATATAATTGATACTGTTCGATAATTTCTATATTCCATTGGATCTCCTTTCTTCGGAACGGACACAGACATGGATCTCTTTCAGTTGGCTGGCCGGGTAGCTGTCTTCCAAATTCTTGGCATAGACCAGTGAGCACTTACAGCATTGCATATGTTTGCTGACCATCTCAATTGGTATTCCATCAGTTCCTGGAGCCTTGTTTTTCACCAACATCTTCAGTGCCGTTTGGACTTCTTCCTTCAGTACTATACACGTACATATTCAAGAGAACTGTAAACTAGTTTTCTCTTTCTACAACACAATCTAAAAATACATAATAGAAGCTACATAGCATTGTTCATACCTTTACTCAGTAATACCACTTCCAAAAAAATTCAACTTTCCTTTCCCTCAAACTTACTGCACAAAAGTATCCACAGAAGCAATATTTATAAAATAAAAATAAGAAACAACCAAAAAGCCCAAAAACGTGTGACTATCTAAATTGTAATATATTACATTTACATCAGAAATTGTAAGAGTACAAATCAGCTGAACACTCAGAAATATTTTTATCAAGGATTAAAAAATGACAACTGTTTCTATATACAAACAATATATAAAATGTAGATATACTTCTAAGAATCTAAAATTTGAAGTAATAATTAAAATTTAATAATCACTAGGTTCTCTGATCCTTATATTCATTGTGGGGTTTTTTTTATTCAAAATGTACAGAAAACAACAAAAACTATTATAACACTCTTAATTCCATCCTTCAGAATTAACAACTGCTAACATTACAAAAATAGCTAAATTAAACTTTAAAACAAACCTTAAGGACCAATCTTCTCTCCTACTTCCCAGTGGCAGTTACTTTTTGGTGTAACCCTGCCACTCCATTTTATGAAAGACAGAGAGAGAAGAGAACGCATGAACATATCCAGGAACAATATATGGTAGTGAACCGTTGGAAATATTTATAAAACAGTACTAGGCTTTATGTATCATTTATCAAACTTCCTGACACAATGCTATATTGTTGATATAAACTTCAACAGATCTAGTTCACTCATCACTTACAACATCTGAATATACATTTCATGGGTAAACACTGGAGCCCTGGTGGTGCAGTAGTTAAGAGCTCAGTCTGCTAACCAAAAGGTCGGCAGTTAGAATTCACCAGCCGCTCCTTGGAAACCCTATGGGACAGTTCTACTCTGTCCTATAGGATCGCTGTAAGTCGGAATCGACTCAATGGCAACGGGTTTGGTATTTTTTTGTTTTGGCTAAACAATTCTTTTTCCATTTTTTTGCTCTCTGACAGTCCTACAATGTTTCTGTTTTAAAGTGTAAGCTTGTGTTTGTTAAATAACAGTAATTATCAATCAGAAAATTATTAAACTTCTAATAAAGCAAGGCAAAAAAACTTCCCAAATCCATTATTGATTCTCTGTAGTCACTAGGTAATAAACCAAATAAATGCATTATCAGTTTTTAAACATAATTAAAAATTAAGTATCCCACTATAAAAAATCAATTAAGCTTTAAAATGAACTGCACATATCATATAAAAGTAAAATCTATACTAGTTTTTCAAATTAAAAAGCATATATATGTCATAAAAACAAAATACTTTTGTGAAAAAAATTCAAATATATTTTATGACTTCTAGTATTTTTCCTGAAATGTCCTTAAAAATAAATTTGGGTATTAAGTTGTTGCCATCTGCTGGCTAAATTCATATTTGAATGTCATTTCACATCAAATAGTCACTAGAGTTTACATAACACATTCAAAAATATTTTTCTAATTTTTTTTTATGAAGTCCTACTGAACTATTATGAAAATTCAGTTTTGGAGAACTTTATATAGGTACATAAAGGGGTAATGGTATCTTGATTTTTTACAGTATCTTCACACAAAATTTTCTTCAGTGAGTTAGGACTGTTTTAAAACTAAAATACCATTATATTTTATAAGAAATGAAAAATCCTTATTGTATGAAAATATTTTCAGAATGTTACCCTTTTTTCCTTCAACTCAAACATTTATCTGCTTCAGTTTTCCAGAATATTGGAGCTATAAAGAACTTAAGATATTCCTATCTTTTTACTGTTGATTTGTTAGTATCGGGATCCAAAAAACAAGGCACACATTAACTTCGTTTGTTAATGCATTTCAAGTCTCTTTTACTGTATTAGGAGTTCTTCCTCCTCTCCCTATTTTTACATACCACTGGCTCCTTGAAGAAAAAGGGTCAGTTACCCCACTGCACAGTTTTTTGTTTTTTAATTACTATTTACCCAGATTCAAAAAGAGTAACAAACAAATGGAACACGTGGATGTATTTTTGGATCCTAGTTTTAACAAATCAACTGTAAAAAGACATTTCTTAAGTACATAATTGGGGACATGTGTATATGGACTGGAGCCCTGGTGGTACAGTGGTTAGAGCTCAGGCTGCTAACCAAAAGACTGGGTTTTAGATGACACCAAGGAAGACTGTTAATTTTGTCAGGTGTAATAATGCATTGTGACTATGTAAGAAATGTTTAAACTTTTTAGTGATGCATACTGAAGTACACAGAGGTGAAATAACACGATATCAGAGATTTGCTTTAAAATACATCAGAAAAAAATAAAAAAACAGATACAAGAAATGGAACAAAATCAAAATCACTGAATATATGTGACAGATACATGAGGGTTTAATACGCTATTCGCTCAACTTCATGCTCTGACAGGTCTTTTTTTTTTCCTCCCCCGCCTTTTTTTTTTTTTTTTAATTGTGCTTTAGGTCAAAGTTTACAGAGCAAATCAGTTTCTCATTCAAAAATTTACACACAAACTGTTTTATGATGTTGACTGCAATCCCCACAATGTGTCAACACTCCCCCTTTCCAGACCAAATTCCCCCTTTCCACAGATTCACTTTTCCTATCCCTTCCTGCCTTCTCATCTTTGCTTTTGGGCAGGTGTTGCCCATTTGGTCTCATATACTTCACTGATCTAAGAAGCATATTTCTTATGTGTGTTACTGTTTGTTTTACAGGCCTGTCTAATCTTTGGCTGAAAGGTGAACTTCAGGAGTGGCTTCAGTTTTGAGTTTGAAAGGTGTCTGGGGACTCTGACACAGGTCTTAATACTTAAAGACTTTTATGGAGGGATATTAATGACTGTTATTTTTGGATACAGTATTTGGAAGAGCTGTATAACTCTGAAAGCCAGTATTTTTCAAATAACCATGCATGGCATTACGAAATCAAGTATGGGGCGGGGGGGAATCCATTCAAAGTACAAGAAAACCAATAGATTTTAACATACACACACCCATGTTCATTGCAGCATTATTCACAATAGCAAAAAGATGGAAACACCTAGGTGCCCATCAACAGATGAACGGATAAACAAACTATGGTACATAAACGCAATGAAATACTACACAACAATAAACAATAATGAATCTGCAAAGCATCTCACAACATGGATGAATCTGGAGGGCATTATGCTGAGTGAAGTAAGTCAATCACAAAAGGACAAATACTGTATGAGCCCACTACTATAAAAACTCATGAAAAGGTTTACACAGGAAAGGAAACAATTTTTGATGGTTATGAAGGAGGAAAAGGGTGGGGAGGGAAAAACACTAAATAGACAACAGGTAAGTAGTAACTTTGGTGCAGGGTAAGACAGTACACAACCCTGGGGAAGACAACACAACTTGTACAAGGCAAGGTCATGGAAGCTCCATAGACACATCCAAACTCCCTGAGGGATTGAATTGCTGGGCGGAGGGCTGTGAGGACCATGGTATCGGGGAACATCTAGCTCAATTGGCATAATACAGTTTATAAAGACAATGTTCTACATTCTACCTTGGTGAGTAGCGTCTGGGGTCTTAAAAGCCTGTGAGCAGCCATCTAAGATACTCCACTGGTCTCATCCCTTCGGGAGCAAGGGAGAATGAAGAGAACAGGATACAAGGAAAAGATCTGTCCAAATGACTAATGGACTACAGCTACCACAGCCTCCACCAGACTGAGTCCAGTACAACTAGATGGTGCCCGGCTACTACCACTGACTGCTCTGACTGGGATCACAACAGCGGGTCCTGGAAAGAGCTGGAGAAGGATGTAGAACAAAATTCTAACTCACAAAAAAAAGACCAGATTTACTGGCCTGGCAGACTGGAGAAACCTCGAGAGTATGGCCCCCAAAGACCCTTTTAGCTCAGTGGTGAAGTCACTCCCAAGGTTCACCGTTCAGCCAGGGATTGGACAGCCCCATAGAACAAAACAGGACTAATGAGGCACAGCAGTCCAGGGAGGCAGACTGGAAGGCAGTAGGGCACAGGAAAGCTGGTAATAGGGAACCCAAGGTTGAGAAGGGACAGTGTTGACATGTCGTGGGATTGTTAACCATTGTCAGAGGGCAGTATGTGTATTAACTGTTATAATGAAAAACTGTTCCGTAAACCTTCATCTAAAGGAAAAAACAAAATTATCTATGTGAGATCAAACTGACAACAGTAACTCAAAAGGTTTGATGGGAAGCCTAGAGGGCAATAAGTTGAAGATAATAGTGATAGAATAATTTGGAAAAGGATAGTGAGAATAGCAGGACAACTGGAAGAATGTAATCCATGTCACTGAGTTGCACGTACAAACTTCTGAAACAGTGTGACTTTGACTATGTATACTTTCACCAAAAAAAAAAAAGTCCTCCAAGGTCGAGAGGGAGTGTTGACATGTAATGTGGTTGTTAATCAATGTCATAAGACAATATGTGTACTAACTGTTTAATGAGAAACTAGTTGTTCTATAAACCCATCTAAAGTACAATAAAAAATATATATATAAAAAAAGCGTGGTTCATAGGTAGATACGTATGTATATATGTGTACAAGGCACACGTAAGTATGTGTGTGTATACATACAGATGTATCTGTAAGCATATGTATATATATACATTTGTGTGTGCTGCATATATAAAATATATATAAAATAAAACACATAAGGGGCACAGTTATAGATATTTCCTAGCCATAACCAAACACTCTGCAGGACTTGTTTACAAAGTTTGAAGGTTTAGGACCATAGTCTCGTGGGACAACTTAGTCAAATGGCATAACATAGTTCATAATGTTCTACATCCTAGTTCGGTGAGCAGAGTATGAGGTCTTAAAAGCTTGTAAGCGGCCATCTATGATACAACTATTGGTCTCTATTCAACTGGAGCAAAAGAAAAAGAGGGAAACCTAAGACTCAAAAAAGAAGCTAGTCTACAGGACTATTAGTCAACATGACCCACAACCTCATCCATACTGAGACCAGAACAGCTAGATGGTGCCTAGTTACCACTACCGACAGTTCTGACCAAGGACACAATAAATGGTTCCAGATAGAATGGGAGAAAAATGTAGAACAAAACTCAAAATTCTAAAAAAAGGCCAGACTTACTGAACCTCTGTAAGAGACCAGAAGAATCCCTGAGATATCCTTCAAACTTGGAACAAAAGCCACTCCCACTGGTCATCTTTCAACCAAATAACAGATTGGTTAATAAGATAAACCAGTGAGTACTGTGCACCTTTAAATAATCATCTATCTGAGACCAAACAGTCAACATTTATCCTAAAGCAAAGATGAGAAGGTAAGGGGGAAGGGGACAAGGAAGCTAGATTAACATAAAAAGAACAACCAGAATGCTGACACACTGTGAAAAATGTAACCAGTGTCACCAAACAGTATGTATAGAAATTGTTAAATAGGAACCTAATTTGTTGTGTAAGCTTTCACCAAAGACATTACACAGTTAAAAATAAAACCACACCAGGAAGATACAACACAAAAGAAACTAGACAGCAGTCCAATTTCTTAATATTCCTCCATTTCTTCATTTCTTTCTGGTCACCATGCAGAGGGATCAGCTATACCTTCTCAAACTAATATAAAGTCCCCAGATTAAATTATTTACTTATCAAACTTTCCCTAAGACATAATTAAATGGTTTATGTCCAAAGGATCTCCTTTCTGAGATTAAAGTAATAATACTTACAGTAAACAAAATAATTTAAGGTGCCAAAACATCATTTGAAAAGTGGATGTTACAGTAGTAATCATTCAATTATTGTCTGCTATGGACAATTCCTCTAAGTTCTTTCATACATTATCAGATAAGCCATCACAGAAATCTCATGAAATACAATCTATTATAATGTTTCTCAATCGGGGTGATTTTGCTCCCCAGGGGACATCTGTCAATGTTTGAAGACATTTTTGTCAGATTGGGGGGCTTTGATTGGATTCTAGTGGATAGAGGCCACTGAAGCTACTAAATATCCTATAATGCAGAGGACAGCCCCCACCCCCACCACCACAAAGAATTAGCCAGTTTAAAATGTCAATAGTGCCAAAGTTGAGAAATGTTCACTATGATCAGTCTCCATTTTACTGATGAATAGGTTCAGATAGATTGAGTGATGTGCCCAATCCACGTCACACAGGAAGTGGCCATCTGGATTTAAACCCAGATCTAATTCCAGAATCCACAATAGTAACCACAAACTACATTGAAAGAATGTAAAAAACACAGAAAATGCTTTTAATATAACACTAAATTTTTTAAAGAAAAATATTTTTCTTTTAGCAATAATTATAATTAAGTAAAAATTGAAATTAAAAAATGTACGCCAATCAGAATATCATCAAAAAAATTAAATACCTAGGGATAAATCTCAAAAAAGATGTGCAAAACCTGTACAATAAAAACAAAACACTGCTGTGAGAAATGAAAGAAGATCCAAACAAATAGAGATACATCATGCTCATGAAGCAAAGACTCACTGATAAAACGTCAATTCTCCCCAGATTCCATGCAATCCCAGTCAAAACACAAGCACGTTTTTTGTAAAACTTGAGGAGCTGATCCTAAAATTTACATGGAAATGGCAAAGGACCTAGAAGAGCCGAAGCAACTTTGAAAACGAACAAATATGAATTTACACTACATGACTTTAAGAGTTATTATAAAGCTACAATAATTAAGATAGTGTGTTACTGGCATCAGATAAACAGATCCACAGAACAGAATACAGAGCCCAGAAATAAGCCACACATATATGATTAACTAATTTTCAACAAAGGTGCAAAGGCAATTCAGTGGAAAAATGACAGCCTTTTCTACAAATGGTGCTAGGAACAACTGGATATCAATTTGTAAAAAAAAAAAAAAAAATTTAACTTTGATCCACATTTCATATCATACCAAAAAAAAACCCAAAAACCTCAAAATGGAGCAAAGGCCTAAATGTAAAACCTAAAGCTATAAACCATCTAAAAGAAAACATGGTAATCTTTGTGAGCTTGGGTCAGGCAAAGATTTCTTAAAACCAATATACCAAAAAACACATCCACAAAAAAAACCTGGCAAATTATTCATCAAAATTAAGAACCGCTCTTCAAAGCACTGTCAAGAGAATAAAAGACAAACCACAAAATGAGAGACAGTATTGCAATTTACATATCTAATAAAGGACTTGTATCCAGAATATATGAAGAACTCTCAAAATTCAATAAGAAAACAAATGACCCAATTATTTTTAAAGTGGGCAAAAGATTTGAACAGACATTTCACTAAAGAAAATATATGGACAAATACGCACACAAAAAGATGCTCAATATCATTAGCCATTAAGGAAATGCAAATTGAAACAATGTGATACCACCACACACCTATTAAACCCAAAACCAAACTCGTTGCCGTCCAGCCGATTCCAACTTATCGTGACCCTATAGGACAGAGCAGAACTGCCCCAGAGGGTTTCCAAGGCTGTAAATCTCTACGAGGCAGACTGCCATATCTTTCTCGCAGATTGCCACATCTTTCTCTCACAGAGCGACTGGTGGGTTCAAACAGTTGACTTTTCAATTAGCAGCCGAGTACTTAACCACTGCACCACTAGGGCTCTTTACACACCTATTAGAACACCAAAATTAAAAAGACTGGCCATGCCAAATGATGGCAAGGATGTGGAGGAACTAAAACTCTCATACACAGCTAGTAGAAAGAAAAAAATGGTATACAGCCACTTTGGAAAACAGTTTGGCAGTTTCTTAAAAAGTTAAACAAGCCTCTACTATATGATACAGCCATTCCACTCCTAGATACTTACCCAAGAGGAATGAAAGTATGTATCCAGATAAAGACCTCTACACAAATGTTCATAACAGCTTCATCTGTAATAGCCAAAAACCGTAAACAACTTAAATATCCATCAACAGATAGCTAAACGAATTGTGGTATATTATACAATGGAATTCTACTGATCAATAAAAAGGAAAGAAATGTTAATACACTCAACAATATGGATGAATCTCAAAATAATTAGGTTGAATGAAAGAAACCAGAACAAAAAGAATACACACTATACAGTTCTATTTATATAAATTTCAGAAAATGCAAACTAATCTATAGGAACAGCAGATCAGCGGTTGTCTAACAAATGGAAGGGGGAACTCAGAGAGGAAAAAAAACATTATAAACTTTTTGGGATGCTGGATACGTTTATCATCAAGACTGCAGTGACGTTTCACAGGAGTCAAATGTGTGTAGTTTATGTATACCACAATAAAGCTGGTAAAAATTCAAAATAAAATGTATAGAAATGGTCTAAAAGGGAATATGCACAGAAATGAAAATAATACCAGGAATGCAGGTGTCTTAGTCATCTAGTGCTGCTGTAACAGACATACCACAAGTGGGTGGCTTTAACAAAGAGAAATTTATTCTCTCACAGTACAGTGGGCTGGAAGTCCAAACTGAGGGCGCCGGCTCCAGGGAAAGGCTTTCTCTCTCTGTCAGCTCTGGAGGAAGGTTCTTGTTACCAGTCTTCTCTTGGTCTGGGAGCATCTCAGCACAGGAACCGCAGGTCTAAGGGACGCGCTCTGCTCCCAGCACTGCTTTCTTGGTGGTATGAAGTCCCCATGTCTCTCTGCTCACTTCTGTCTTTTATATCTCAAAAGAGATTGGCTTAAGACACTAATCTTGTAGACCTTATCAATGTAACTGCCGCTAGTGATAGCATTTACAACACACAGGGAAATCACATCAGATGATAAAATGGCAATCATATAATACTGGGAATCATGACCTAGTCAAGCTGACAGATATTTTTAGGGGACACAATTCAATCCATGACAGTAAGTTTATTTTCAACATCTTTATTTTTTAAATAGGCCAGCCAAAGTTTCAACTAAAGAGAATGTGTATCATTTATTTTTTATTTCATATAATTACAAAAGGCTTTGTCGTAGTATATAAGTATAATAATAAAACCATTAAACAAGACAGTAAAAATATAACCAAATTAAAGTTTAAAACAAGACTTTCAAGGAATAATTGAAAAAAGGAGAAGAAAGTCATCTGTAAAATTTACTCCTTTCCTAAAGGCAAAACTAAATGTTGGCCATCAAAATATCAGGTAATATCATTTACATTTTCTAAAATTTAACACAATTTATTTTATGTTCCCTCACTTTTCTTCCTCTTTATTACATCTGTGAGGAGTTTTATTGTTTCCATTTTCAAATTCCCTTTCAGGTTCTTTCTTTTCCTATTGCTATTGCCCTAAATCTAAAGTTCTGCCAATTCAAATAATTTCTGGAAGGAGGCTGAGTGCAAATTTATTGTTACAACAACCTAACATTACCTCCAATTTTCCTCATTCCAATGCATTCTGAACAATTCTTTTTGAAACAGCTTTCCCCCGTGTCAGTCTCTTGCTGAAGAATCTTAAAATAGCTATCTTACCAACAAAAGATGAAGCTCAAACAAGCCTTGATGACCTTCCATAACTTGGCTCTCACCCCAGCCACTCTTTTTTTTCTTATTGTTGTAATTTTATATATATTAACACATTTGCCAATTCAACATCTTTCATATGTACAATTCAGTAACCAATTACACCAACCATGTGATGCAACCATCAACAAGGTACACTGCCAGCCACTCTTGTATCTCACTTTTCACATCAAAAACCCTGAATTCCTTCCAATTTAGATTCAGAATCTCTAGAGCTGGGGCCAAAAAATTTTTAGCCCAGATGAATCTTGCACACACTAAGATCTGAAAACCTACTGGTATAAGAAAGAACTTTTCATAATATGACCTTTGCCTGGCTCCTGGTCTCACCTGTCTCCAAACACTCTCCCATAAGACTTTAAATTCCTGACATACCACATTATCTGCAGACCCATCTTGTTCTCTCCGGACTCCATGCCACTTGATACACGCTGCTTTTCTCTCACTGGAGAGTCACATACTCTCCCTAACTGCCCTCCCTTGCAGGACACTAACCCAAACTATCCATTTGACCTGGACATGGAGAAGTAGATAAGCCTCAAACAAGGAAGAGGAGAGAAGTGATGGATCCTGAAATGGAACATATAAAAGAATAAAAAAGGAAATAAGCAGAGCCAACAAGAGACAAGGGAATAAACTGCTGGGCTAGGGCCCAAATACAAATAACATAAAAGAGTACAGCCAGTCAGCCTTTGCTAAGAGTCTGGAAAAAAAATGTTCTCTAAGCCCAAACCTGCAAATACAATGCATTTACAAGTGAATAAATAAAAGTCTGTAGGGAAGCAGTAAGAGGGATGGTTAAGGAAGGTGGGCAGAAGCCTGTGAGGCAGACTTGAATACCAGATGTTACTCACAGTACCAAAACCAAAAACCAAACTCCTTGCCATTGAGTCCATTCCAACTCATAGCAACCCTATAGTACAGAGCAGAACTGCCCAAAAGGGTTTCCAAGGAGCAGATGGTGGATTCGAACTGGGCTCCTACTTACAGTAGGTACTATGTAAGATCCATGATTACTAAGATTAATGATTATTAAGATGAACACTATATTTTAGTAGTAAAGGAGTCTTAAAAATGGGAGACAAAAAGACAACCAACGATTAAAAAATGGGCAAAGGACCTGAATAGACATTTCTCCAAAGATCTACAAATAGCCAATAAGCATATAAAAAGGTGCTCGTTAGTCATTAGCGAAATGCAAATCAAAAACAGTGAGAAACCACTTCACACCGATGAGAATGGTTATTACCAGAAAAACAAAAAATAACAAATGCTCGTTTAAGGATGCAGAGAAATTGGAGCCTTCACACATTGCTGGCAGGAATGTAAAATGGTGCAGCCACTGTGAAAAACAGTTGGGGCAGTTTCTCAAAAACATAGAACTACCATATGATCCAGCAATTTCACTCCTAGGTATACACCCGAAAGACTTGAAAGCAGGGATTCAAACAGATACTTGTACATCAATTGTTCATTATGGCATTATTCACAATAGCCAAAAGGTGGTAACAACTCAAGTGTCCATTGATGAATAAACAAAATGTAGCATGTACATAAAATGGAATATTATTCAGCCGAAAAAAAATGACGTTCTGATACATGCTATGTGGATGAATCTTGAAAACATTATGCCGAATGAAATAAGTCAGACACAAAAATTACAAATACTGAATGACCCCAGTTATATGAAATACTTAGGTAGGCAAATGCATAGAGACAAATGTTTATTAGTGCTTACCAGGAACAGCTGGAAGGCTAAATGGAGAAATATTGTATAAGGGGTACTCAGTTTCTGTTAAGAGTGATGAAAAAATCCGGAAATGGATGGTGGTGACGGCTGCACATCGTGGTCAATGTAATTAATGTCACTGAATTGTATACATAAAAATGGCTGAAATGACAAATGTGTTGTTATATATATTTGACAGTTTAAAAAAAGAGAGGAGGAGGAGGACGGCCAGGAAATCTGTAGGAATATGTGTTCAGTAGTCCCCTACCAGAACTCAGGCTCCCTGAGGAAAGAACTTTCATTCGTCTTTAGGTTTATACACACATTTGCTGACTCACTAAAACAAGTGCATTTCCATTTTAACACTTTGTTTCAATACCCTATTATATTAAGTAACGTTACCAAATATGTTGGTTATAAGTCTGCATTTTTCACAAACCTGCACCTATGAGTTTATGATGTCATATTACAGTGAAACCTGTGAGAGCCAGAACTTAACAAGGCTGCCTCGTTTTTCCAGATCTTACAAGTTTTCTGCCTTTGACAGGGTGCATGCAGTCTTACCACTTTTCTATCACTTGTTTTAGTGGGAAATATTCAAGTTTTCCTTCTCTGACATGCTTCCATCTTACACAGGTTCCAGCTTTCTCAGCTTTTACTGTATTCTATTTTCCAGTAACATTCTACACCAGACGTTTGTAAACTTCTTCTGCCAAGGGCCAGATACTTAGTATTTTAGACTTTGCAAGGTCATACTATCTCTATTACAACTACTCTACTCTGCTATTGTGGTGCAAAAGAAGTGAAGACAATATACAAACAAAGGAGTGTGGCTGTTTGGCAATAAAACTTTATTTGTGGACACTGAAATTTAAATTTCACATAATTTTCCTGTGTCACAAAATAATATGCTTCTTTTAAATTTTTTTTAAGCATTTAAAAATGCAAATACCATTCTTATCTTGCAGACCATACAAAAACTGGAAGCGGGCTGTATTTGGCCACCAAGATAGTTTGCTGACTCCCATTCTACACCGTAACTTAAATGTTCCACCGTACAACCCTTCCATTATTTCGTTATTTCCACAGCACTACAATAACTTTATTTGCAAGTCTTTCTGCTAAGCCCCAATTCTGTGATGGCCTCTAGTAAATGAACAACTAAGCATTCTTTTGACTTAAAACCCTTCAGTTCACCCACATTCCCACTTAAAAAAAAAAACTTGCTTATCTACTTTGATTTAAAACACAGGAAAAGGAGATTTTAAGTAGTTGTGTAAATGCAACAAAGAACAATGACAACTCTTATATTAATAGCAAATGTCAAAAAGAGTCCATTAAGATAAATTTCAATTCACAGTCCTTATTTCTCCCCTACAAATTCAAAAACTAACTGAAAACCAAATAGTAGCTTTTGCCTTAATAATGAGCTATCCTAAACTCATTGCCATATTTTAAAGAAATGCACACCAGACTAATTAAATGAATAACAAGAACAAGTACATTTTAAGAAACGAGAAAATATTATATTATAAGGAAAACACATTATATTATGTAAGAAATTTAAATTATAGAGAATGAAGCAAGAAACAGCTGAAATGCTGTATCTTTTGAAGGATGATTTTTTGTTCCCAAACTCATTTATTCATTCATAAATATTTATCTTATGCACTAAGAAATCAATGTATCTGGAATACAAAGTTGGGCAAGAAACAAGTGTCTAAAAACAGTCATGGTCAGGGACCTCATGGGCCAATGTTTTCTATTTCTGCTGTCCAATATGGCAGCTGTGAGCATCATGTGGTTATTTAAATTAAATAAAACTAAATATAACTAAAACTTCATTTCCTTAGTTGCAATAACCACATTTCATATGCTCAAGAGATACATGTGGCTCGTGGCTACCATACTGGACAGTGCAGATATGGGATATTTCCATCACTGCAAAAAGTTCTATTGGACAGTGCTGGTCTGAAATACATTATACACTTCCTTGTCTCAGATAACAACATAAAAAACGAAAACTCTTTTTTTTCTTTAAAAGAAGAGTACAAAATGTTTACCATCTACCTCCTGAAGAAGTATCATGTGACTGTCTTTCTAGACAAGTATTTGTTATATTAAAGGCTGAAAAACATTTCTTGCTACATTGACTCACACAACAACAGCCACCAATGCTTTTAGTAAGGTTTAAAAAATTTACAACATTAGGGAAATGAGTATTTTATCATCAATAACTATTTCAACCTTATTAGCTTCAAATCACTCTCAACTGCACCTTCAGTATTCTCAACTGCAATATTTCCTTGTCCTGGAAAGTAAAAAATTCTACACATCACTCTGATTATCACACACCTCTCTTTCATGTGGAAAACAGCTCCTCCTTGCCACCTCTGCCCAGTGCCTGGCACGTAGAAGGCACTCAAATAATTCTTGCATGAAAGGTCAACGTACCGTAAGTCTTTAGTACAGCCAAAAACAACACAAAAGCCAGATTTCATTTCACAACTGTAGATATTAACGGAGCTTCAAATCTTTGCTGATCCTTATTTTTTAAGGCACTTTGTTGACTAAAGGACTTATATGCTACCAATCATTTGCGTATACAAATGTTTCCATAGTTTAAAACAAAACAGATATGTTATTTTCAGTTGTCCCCAAAAAGTTATTCATACCAGTTTGCTGTTATTAAAACTTTCTTGCAAATACTATATAAAATAAGCTACCCAGAAACTTTCACAAAGATATTTTGCCACAAATATATTTCAACAATACTCTATGTACATAGTATCAATTTGTATTTTTTCTATTATAACAAACAGCAGTGCAATAAATTGTTCCACTCACATTAAAAAAAAATCAAATGGTTCTCATGACAGTACCTCCTGAAAAAAAAAAAAAAGATCAACAAAACTGGTTTCAAATAGCTGTATGAATTAAGAGGTTTTATGTAGGTCATTTGCAATAGTTTATGAATCACTATTAAGAAAAGTCATGTGCACTAAACAACTGCCTCGTTTGCCATGAGACCAGAAGAACTGAATGGTGCACAGCCACCATTACTGAACATTTTAATCAAAGAGTCTATAGAAGAATCCTGATTAAAAGGGGGAAAATTCAGGACAGAATTTCAAATTCTCTTGGACTCCAGATTTTCTGGAGGCACAAGGACTGGACGAATCCCTCAAACTTTTGCCTGAAATAATCTGTAAACCTTAAACCAAAAATATCCCCTAAAGTCTTCTTAAAATCAAACAATAGTTTAGCTTACCTAGTAAAATATGTCTGCCTTGAGCATTATACTCTTAAGAACTATCTATATGAGATCAAACTGACAACAGCAACTCAAAAGATTAGACAGGAACCTTAGGGGGAGGCGGTGAGTTTATGTTAATGGGGGAAGAACAATCCAGAAAAGGAGGGTGAGAATGGCTGCACAACTCAAAAGAATGTAATAAATATGAAACAGCACATGTAGAAATTGTTGAACTGGTGCATGTTTTGTTGTGTATATTCTTGATGACAACAACAAAATAATTTTTTTCTAAGTCGTGTACAATTAATCCTAAACTATCACTAATACAGACATCTCAAAGGTCTCAATTATTCTTGAAAGATATTTTCTACAAACTGGAGATTTTCTCAGGAATGCAGGGGTAGATCAACATTAGAAAAATCAATCAATGCAACACATCCCATTAATAGAACAAAGGAAAGGAACCACATGATCATCCCAATTCATGCAGAAAAGGCATTTGACAAAATCCAACACCCTTTCATGTTAACCCTCATCAAAGAAGGAACTGAAGAGAAATTCCTTAATATGATAAAGGGCATTTATGAAAAACTCACAGCTAATATCACACTCAATGGAGAAAGAATGAGAGCTTTCCCCTTAAGATCAGGAAAAAGACAAAGATGACCACTCTCACCGATGCTATTCAATATTGTGCTAAAGTCCTCCTAAGAGCATTTAGGCAAAAAAAAGAAATAAAAGGTATCCAAATCTGGAAGGAAGAAGTAAAACTATCCCTTTTCGCAGATGACATGATCCTATATATAAAAAACCCCAAAGGATTTAAAGAAAGCTTCTAGAGCTAAAAAAATGAATTCAGCCAAGTGTCAAGGTACGAAGTCAACACGCAAAAAAGTCAACTGGGTTTCTATACATCAGCAATGAGCATCTGAAAAGGAAATTAAGGAAACAATTCCATTTACAATGGCATCTAAAAGAATAAAATATCTAGCAATAAATTTAACCAGGAAGGTGAAAGACTTCTACACTTATAAAACATTACTGAAAGAAATTAAACAAAAGGTAAATAACTGAAAAGACATCCCATGTTCATGGATTAGAAGCCATAATATCGTTCAGATGTCAATACTACCCAAAGCAATCTATATATTCAACACAATCCCCATCAAAATTCCAACAACCAGAGACAAGGCCAAGGTGGCAGAGAAGTCAGGCGCTTCCTGTGGTCCCTCTTACAATAAAGACCCAAAAAAACAAGTGAATTGATTATATATGACAACCTAGGAGCCCTGAACATCAAAGGCAAAATTGAGGAATCAGATTGAGTGGCAGGAGAGGCAGAGACGGTTCAAAAGCAGCGAGGAGTTGCCAGACCTGACCTGGCCAACACTGGCATGCTGCAGGCTGGATCAGCAAGTGTGCACAGTGAGGCAAGCAGTGGCACTCGGGACGTTTTCCACAGTGGAAGAGACTGAGCGGTGGAGAGTCTGCTCAAGCCTCCAGAACCAGCGAGAAGCAGCGCTCAATCAGCAAAAGATAAGTGCATGCATCTAACCAGCCACACCGATCAAAAAACACTCCCTACGGGAAGAACCTATCTCCCATTTACCTACACCCCTCCCCACTCTGCACCAGTCCCGGTCTGGCTTCAGTGACTGCCGCGCCTCCTGGGCCTGAACTAGGACCCATCACACACCCTGAGCCATTCTCTTGGCTTTGAAAAGGGAACAAATTAACAAACAGGAAAAAATAATCTGCCACCTCCCCTAAGCCGCAAACTCAAGGAAGGCACAGCCCTTTTGGCTAGGCACAGGCATAAGAGGTGAACAGACTTTGAATGTCTTTCACCCCTGCACAGACCTGTGTGGCACCATTTCAACAGCGTACGCGCTTATTAGAACAGTACAGCAGGATACATACCTGAGGCCTATTTCGAACTATATCAGTTATAAGAGAGAGTGGCTGATTCGAGACAATTAACACCACCCTGCCCATAAAGGAGGGTCCTCACCTACCCACATCAAGGGCCTGAGGACTGGTGGCTCCACCCATGCTACCTAGCCACCTGAGACGGGTCCAAGAATAAGTGGTGCCTCCCAGTCCTTACAGCCAACAGCACTGGGTACTCATAGTCCGGCTGCAAAACCCACCCACCTATGCGCTCTAGTGAACAGGGACATGCTTCCCTTCCAGACACTCAGGGGCAGCTGTCAGACCCCTGACTTACTTAGCACGTGACCCCCTACTGCAGGCAGATACCTATGCCTACATCAATCACCCCTGCCTGTCTAGGACTGTAGATGAGAACCTGCACAACACTTGGTGATTCACTACCTGGACACCTGAGCTGAATCCATGCAACAAAGTAAACGTACTACTGGGCTCACATACTTAGTAACAGATCTAACCACCTAGTGACAGGACGTGAGAGCTTCAAAGGCACCAAGAATCATACTAGCTCACACGAGCAGCCTATTTGGGCATATCAAAACAAGAAAGTAGGACAGAGTAAGCAAACATAAAATACATAAATATAATAACTTATTGATGGCTCAGGAACAACAGTCAATATCAAATCACATGAAGAGGAAGACCATGATGGCTTCAGCAAGCGCCCAAAACAAAGAATCAAGAAACTTTCCAGAGAAAGAGAACTTCTTGGAATTACCAGAGGTACAATACAAAAGATTAATATACAGAGTTCTTCAAGAGATCAGGATGGAGATCAGGCAAGACACAGAACAAGTCAAGGAACACACAAGGCAACAGAGGAATTAAGATCAGAGAAGAGTATAATGACAAATTTAACAGGCTGCGAGAATCCACAGAGAGACAGCAAACAGAAATCCAGAAGATTAACAATAAAATTTCAGAATTACACAACTCAATAGAAAGTCACAGGAGCAGAACTGAGGCAATGGAAGTCAGAATTAGTGGGACGGAAGATAAAGCACTTGACATCGACTTATTTGAGGAAAAATCAGATAAAAGAATTTCAAAAAATGAAGAAACCATAAGAATTATATAGGACTCTATCCAGAGAAACAACCTACAAGTGATTGGAGTACCAGAACAGGGGAGGATAACAGAGAATTGTTGGAGATTTGTTGGCAGAAAACTTCCCTGATATCATGAAAGATGAGAAGATAAATCCATCCAAGATGCTCATCGCACCCCACATAAGGAAGATTTCCAAAAGAAAGTCACCAAGACATACTATA
This sequence comes from Trichechus manatus latirostris, assembly GCF_000243295.1. Taxonomy (NCBI): domain Eukaryota; kingdom Metazoa; phylum Chordata; class Mammalia; order Sirenia; family Trichechidae; genus Trichechus; species Trichechus manatus. Next base: position 10,037,430 of record NW_004444032.1, on the reverse strand, counting down.
ATCAACCTTGTCAAAACCAATGATAAAGAGAGAATTTTAAGAGCAGCTAGGGACAAACGAAAAGTCATTTACAAAGGAGAGTCAATAAGACTAAGCTCGGAATACTCAGCAGAAACTATGCAAGCAAGAAGTCAATGGGATGACATATATAAACCCTTGAAGGAAAAAAACTGCCAGCCAAGAATTACATATCCAGCACAACTGTCTCTCAAATATGATGGCGAAATTAGGGCATTTCCAGATAAACAGAAGTTTAGGGAATTTGCAAAAACTAAATCAAAATTACAAGAAATACTAAAGGAAGTCCTCCAGTGAGAAAAACAATAACATCAGATAACAACCCAAGACTAGAACGCAGGACAGAACAACCAAATATGAACCCAGAAAGGGAATCACAAAAATAAAAGCTAAAACACTGAAAATAGGGAAACAGACACGTCAATATATAAACGATGACAACATTAAAACAAAAAAGACAGACTAAATAACACAGTCATAAACCTTTCACATAGAGAGGAAGTCAAGGTGATGTAAAGAAATAAAAGACTGGTTTAAGTTTAGAAAAACAGAGGTAAATATTAAGGTAACCACAAAGGAAACTAACAATCCTACACATCAAAATAAAAAACAAGACCAGATTTACTGGCCTGACAGAGACTGGAAAAACCCCGAGAGTATGGCCCCCAGGCACCCTTTTACCCCGGTGGTGAAGTCACTCCCGAGGTTCACCGTTCAGCCGGGGATTGGACAGTCCCATAAAACAAAACGGGACTAATGAGGCACAGCAGTCCAGGGACAAGGACTAGAGCGCAGGAGAGGACAGGAAAGCTGGTGACAGGGAACCCAAGGTTGAGAAAGGACAGTGTTGACGTGGGATTGTTAACCATTGTCATAAGGGCAATATGTGTACTAACTGGGCAATATGTGTACCGTTTAATGAGAAACTATTTCTTCTGTAAACCTTCATCTAAAGTACAGAAAAAGAAAAAGAATTATCTATGTGAGATCAAATTGACAACAGGAGCTCAAAAGGTCTGATGGGAAGCCTAGGGGACAGTGAGTTGAAGATCATGGTGATGGAATAATCTGGAAAAGGATAGTGAGAACAGCAGCACAACTGGAAGAATGCAGTCGATGTCACTGAATTGTACATGCAGAAACTTTTGAAATGGTGTAACTTTGGCTATGTATACTTTCACCAAAAAAAAAAAAAAAGGTCCTCCAAGGTCGAGAAGAGAGAGTGTTGACATGTCGTGGGGTTGTTAACCAATGTCATAAAACAATATGTATACTGACTGTTTAATGAGAACTATTTGTTCTGTAAACCTTCATCTAAAGTACAATTTAAAAAAAATCCCAATTCTCAGTGCAAAGCAAACACCATTACTCCATAAACTCTCCAATAACCTTGTCCTACTGATCTTCCCTTACTTGATTTATACCTCTATTGTATACAACACTCTTCTAAAAGTGTCCCCTTCTCTGGTTTCTGAAGACTGAATTAACATAGTTGTTTTCTAATCTGTGCTACTGCTGCTGTTCCTTCTCCCCAGGCTCTTCAAAATGTAGGTTATCCTCAGGGTTCTCTCCTTAGTCCTCTTCTCTTCTTATTCTCACAGCCTCAATGATGGCCTTTAAGTACATGACTCTCAGACTCCCAGATAAATCACCCAGACCCTACTCTCGTCTGAGTCACAGACCCCAATTTCCCCAGCTCAATATCTCCATATGACTGTCCCACAAGTACCTCAAAATCAACAAAAATTGAATCTTCTACCTCTCCCTCTTTTTTCCTTCTTCTCTTCCTATGTTCATTAACAGACCAAAATCTTCAAAGCTATCAAGGATGAAATATCCAAAGACATATTCAAACCCCTCCTTCTGCACTTAACAAATCTGTTAGGCACTGCACTGGGTATCCAGGATGTACCAAGCAGGACATGAATGCCCACCAGGAGCTCACAGTCTAGCATGCTTCTAATCAACTGTAAAGGTCTGTTTCCACCTTTGCAAAGACTCACATAGCCATCCCCTCCTTTGCATTCCTATCACAACCATCCATCATCCTCTCTCACTTGGACCACTATAATCACCTTCTAAAATTTCTCTCCATATTGTCAACCTCTGCCCCCACCTCAAACCACCCTTCACGTAGTTTCCAGCTATCTTTCTCAAGCAGATGATCATGCCACTCACCTTCTCAAAAATCAGCCATGGTTCCCAGTGCTTACAAGGCTTAACTTACCTTGACAGCACACCATGATTTTTCCAGTCAGATCACCTTCTACATATACTCCATGTGTAAAGTGACTTTCAAGACATTTCACCTTTCAAAAACATTCATGCCTCTGCTTACCTGCAATTCCCTCAGAACGTCACCTCCTCTACAGAAATTCCCTTGCTTAGTCATCAGAATTAACTGATCTGTCCCTTAACTTAACACAGTACGATACTTGTACCTCTATTTGCTATCATTCCATTCCACTCTGAATCATTTTTAGTTGTTTACCCACCTGTTTCTTTGAGTAGGTCATAAATCCCTGGCTGCCGCTAATTCGCTGGGCAATCTTGAGTAAGTGACTGCATTCTCTAAGGTTCAATTTTCTCATCAGCAAAATGAAAGAGTTAGACTAAGTAACTGTTAAGGTCCTTTCAACTCCAAAATTCCATAAGGATGACTCTTAATGACCTTTGAAAAAAAGCACTATAGCGCAGTTGTAAGCTTGGACTTAGTAGTCAGACAAATGGGTTTGACCCAACTCTACAACGTACCAGCTCTCAACAATGAGTTTGCTGCTTAACATATCTGTACCTCAGTTCTTCATCTGTAAAGTGAGAATAATAAGTGTTATTAGAATTCCTTCAGTTGTGTTAAATAATAGCTTTACTCAGATATAATTCACATATCATATAATTCACCCATTTAAAGTGTACAAATTAATGGTTTTTAGCATAGTCACAAAGTTGTATAACTATCATCACAATTTCAGAACATTCCCCACACCCCAAAAAGAAACTCCATAATTTTTTAGCAGTCACTCCCATTCCTCCCTCCCTCCAATCATAAGCAACCACTAATCTGCTTTCTGTTGCTCAACAGGATTTGAATATTCTGAACATTTCATAAAAATGGAATGCCCTAGCTCCTGTCTAGAGGCGAGATGAGAAGGCAAAAAGGGACAGGAGCTGTTTGAATGGACACGGGAAATGCAGGATCAAAAGGAGGAGAGTGTGGCCACATTATACGGAGAGCAACTAAGGTCACATAACAACGTGTGTATAACTTTTTGTATGAGAAACTAACTTGAACTTTAACTTTCACTTAAAGCACAATAAAAAAAAAACAAAAAAACGGAATGCCCTGTTGATACAGTGGTTAAAGCACTCAGCCGCTAACCAAAAGGTTGGTGGTTTGAACCCACCAGCCACTCCACAGGAAAAAGATGTGGCAATCTGCTTCCATAAAGATTTGCAGCCTTGGAAACCCTATGAGGCAGTTCTACTCTGTCCTACAGGGTCGCTAGGAGTCGGAATCGACCTGATGGCAGCAAGTTTGGTTTGGTTTTTTGTGACTAACTCCTTTCATTTAGCATAATGTTTTCAAGGTACTTCCATGTTGTAGCATGTAACAGTACATCATTCCTTTTTATGGCCAAAAAATATTCCATTGTGTGGATATACCATTTTTGTTTATCCATTCATTGGCAGATGGCTACTTGGGTTGTTTCCACTTAGCTATTATAAATAATGCTGCTCTTTCAGAGTTAAGTAATAAAAAAATCCAACTCAACCTCACTTAAACGAATTAACTAAAAGTACAGCAGGTAGCCCTTGTTTCAGACACAGGAAGAGTCAGGCTTCAAACATCACCATCAGGACTGGGTTTCTCTCCACCTCTTGGCTAGGCTTTCTGCTCTGTTCATTATCAGGATCTTCCTAGTGACAAAAGAGCTTCAATAACTCCATTCCACATCCTCTCCCATTCAAGCCAATAGGAGAAAGAAAAAGCTTCTTCCGAATCCTCAAGCAAAAATCCTGGGATTAGCTCCGGGTGAACTTTCTAGCTGAAGCCAGGGATTGGAAAACACTAACTGTAACAGGCCATGTTCCATCCCTGGTGTGTGAGGGGAGAGGGGGGAGGGACCCAAAAGATGTGGACCAAAAACAGATAAAAGGTATAATCCCACAGTAAAACTGAGGTCACTTTCCAGTAAGATAAATGGATTCTGGGGAGCCAGAAAAAAAACTTAAAGCCCAGTTTAGAACTCATAAAAATTCAACATGATAAATACATATTTAGCATTTAGCAAAATACCCAACACATAGTAAATGCTCAATAAATGTTTAGCTGCTAATATTAGCTATTTTTTGTATTCAAATAAACTCTATGAAAATTGTTATTGAACTTTTAAGCAAAACGTCAAACTAATACAGTTCAATGTCATATATACACAGCTTAAAATTAAGGCATGTTTAACCTGTATTTGCTTTTTCATAGTGAAATGTTTAAGACTGCATCTGTTATCAGGTTTTTTTTTATAAATCCAAAAGCAAGAATGAGACTTATTCTCAAAAATTTCAAAACTTTAGGTTACAGAGTCAAGGATCTCTGAGAGAGATTTCTCTGGTCTTGAGAATAATACGGTAGAGGAAAACAACTGGACAGAAAAGATCCTGAGACCTGCAGTGCTAAGAAAACATCTCCGACCCTAAAAACATTATAGTACAGGCCTGAAATTCACTTAATTCTGTATTAGCCAAAGTTCCCAAATCAGTCTATTACAAATTCTTTTCATGAGAAAACACCACTTTGATTTCTCAATATAAACTAATAAGAATCCAGAATTTCAAGGGTGGAGCCAAGATGGTGGAGCAGTCAGATGCTTCCTGTGACCCTTTTACCATAAAGACTCAAAGAAACAAGTGAATCGATCATATATGACAATCTAGGAGACCTAAATATCAAAGGCAAAGTTGAGAAATTGGTCTGAGTGGCAGTGGGAGGGAGAGATGGTTCTAAAGTAGCGAGGAGCTGCCAGACCCGATCCAGCGGGAGCCGGCACCTTCAGGCCAGACAGGCTGACATGCACAGTGAACCAAGCAGTGGCACTATGGAGGCATTTTTCACATTGGGAGAGACTTGGTGGAGATTCTATTCAGGCTTTCAGAACCAAAGAAAAGTGGCACTCAATCAGCAAAAGGTAAGTGCATGCGTCTAACCTACTGAGCAGATCAAAAAACATCCCATTTGGGAAAAAATCTCCCTCTCATTTACCCGCCCCCTCCCCGTTCTGCACTGGGTCCCAGGGCGGCCTCAGCAATTACTGAGTCCTCTGAGCCAGAAGTGGGACCCATCACACACCCTGAGCCATTCTCCCAGCCTTGGACAAGCAACAAATTAACAAGCAGGAAAACACAATCTGCTAGCTGCCCTAAGCTGGGAACTAAGGGTAGGCACAGCTCCTTTGCCTAGGCACAGGCATATGGGGTCCACACACTTTGAATCCTTTCATCCTTGCATAGATGTGTATGAGCCCATTTCAAAACAACACAAGACCTCATTATCAGAGTAAAACAGGATATATAACTGAAGCCTAACTACAACTGTGTCAACTATATGGTGAAATAGCCAGTTTGTGACATTTGACACTACTCTCCCATTAAGCAGAGTCCTAACCTACCCACATCAGGGGCCTGAAGACTGGTGGCTCCACTCCTGCTACCCAGCCACCAGCAACAAAGGTCGAAGAATAAGTGAGGCCTCCCAGTCCTTACAGCCAACAGCACTGCGTGCTCATAGTCCAGCTGCAAAACATACCCACCTACGTGCTTTAGGGAACAGGGACACACTTTCATTCCAGACACTCAGGGGCAGCCATCAGACCCCTGCCTTGCTCAGTGTGTGACCCCCTACTGCAGCCAGATGCCTGTGCCTACAACAATCACCCCTGCCTGTCTAGGACTGTAGGTCAGAGCCTGCACAACATACATGGTGACCAACTACCTGGACACTTGAGCTGATTCCGTACAAGAAAAGGAAGCAGACTCCTGGGCTCACATACCTAGTAACAGATCTAACCAACTGATGACAAGACATTAGAGCTTCAAAGGTGCCAATAATCCAACTAGCCCACACAGTCTATCTGGGCACATCAAAATAAGAAAGTACGACACAGTAAAAACATAAAATAAATAAATACAATAATTCATTGATGGCTCGCAGACAACAGTCAATATCAAATCACATAAAGAGGAAGACCATGATGGCTTCAGTAAGCTCCCAAAACAAATAATCAAAAAATTTTCTGAGGAAGAGAACTTTTTAGAATTGCTGGAGATAGAATACAAGAAACTAATATACAGAACTCTTCATGAGATCAGGAAGGAGATCAGGCAAAACACAGAACAAGTCAAGGAACACAAAGACAAAGCAATAGAGGAACTTAAGAAGATCGGAGAAGAGTATAATGACAAATTTAACAGGCTGCAAGAATCCATAAAGAGACAGCAAACAGAAATCCAGAAGATTAAAAACAATAAAATTTCAGAATTCCACAACTCAATAAAAAGTCATAGGAGCAGAATTAAGACAGTGGAAGTCAGAATTAGTGGGATGGAAGATAAAGCACTTGACATCAACTTATTTGAGGAAAAATCAGATAAAAGAATTTAAAAAAAAAAAGAAGAAACCATAAGAATTATGCAGGACTCTCTCCAGAGGAACAACCTACTAGTGACTGGAGTACCAGAACAGGAGAGGATAACAGAAAATACAGAGAGAACTGTTGAAGATTTGCTGGCAGAAAACTTCCCAAATATCGTGAAAGATGAGAAGATAAATCTATCCAAGATGCTTATTGAACCCCAAGTAACGTAGATCACAGAAGAAAGTCACCAAGACATATTATTATCAACCTTGACAAAACCAAAGATAAAGAGAGAATTTTAACAGCGCCTAGGGATAATTGAAGTCATTTACAAAGGAGAGTGAGTAAGACTAAGCTCGGAATACTCAGCAGAAACTATGCAGGCAAGAAGGCAATGGGATGACATATATAAACCCTTGAAGGAAAAAAACTGCCAGCCAAGAATTACATATCCAGCACAACTGTCTCTCAAATACGATGACGAAATTAGGGCATTTCCAGATGAATAGAAGTTTACAGAATTTGCTAAAACCAAACGAAAATTACAAGAAATACTGAAGAGAGTCCTCCGGTGATAAAATCAATAATATCACTTAACAACGCAAGACTAGAACACAGGCTAGAGCAACAAGATATCAACCCAGAGAGGGAAGTCACAAAAGTAAATGAAAGCTAAAAAACCGAAAACAAGGAAACCGATACATCAACATGTAAAAGATGACAACATTAACACAAAAAAGAGAGACTAAAAAACACAGTCATAGATCTTTCATACGAAGATGAAGTCCAGGTAACATAAAGGAATAAAACAGTTTAAACTTAGAAAAATAGGGGTAAATATTAAGGTAGCCACAAAGGAAACTAACAATCTGACACATCAAAATAAAAAAACAAGGAAAACATACTCAGCAAATGCTAAATCAACAATGAAAATACATAAAGAAAAACAACTCAGCACAGAAAATTAAATGGAACAAAAAACTGTTAACAACACACACACAAAAAAGACATCAAAATGACAGCACTAAACTCATACCTACGAATAATTATACTGAATTTAAATGGACTAAATGCACCAATAAAGAGACAGTGGCAGAATGGATATGGATTAAAAAAACACGATCCATCTACACACTGCCTACAGGAGACACACCTTAGAGTTAAAGACATAAACAAACTAAAACTCAAAGGGTGGAAAAAAATATATCAAGCAAACAACGCTCAAAAAAGAGCAGGAGTAGCAATATTAATCTCTGACAAAAAGGACTTTAAAACAAAATCCACCATAAAGGAGAAGGAAGGACACTAGATAATGATTAAAGGGTCAATATACCAGGTGGACATAACCATAATAAACATTTACGCACCCAACGACAGGGCTCCAAAATACATAAAACAAACTAACAGCATTGAAAAGAGAGACAGACAGCTCCACAATAATAGTAGGAGACTTCAACACACCACTTTCGGTGATGGACAGAACATCCAGGAAGAAGCTCAATAAAGACACAGAAGATCTAAATGCCACAATCAATCAACTCTGTCTCATAGACATATACCGAACACTCCACCCAATAGAAGCCAAGTATACTTTCTTTTCCAACGCACATGGAACACTCTCCAGAACAGACCACATATTAGTTCATAAAGCAAGCTTTAACAGAATCCAAAGCATCGAAATATTACAAAGTATCTTTTGACCATAAACTCATAAAAGTAGAAATCAATAACAGAAAAAGCAAGGAAAAAAAAATCGAACACATGGAAACTGAACAACACCTTGCTAAAAACTACTGGGTTGTAGAAGAAATTAAGGATGGAACACAGAAATTCACAGAATCAAATGAGAATGAAAACACATCCTACCAGAACCTTTACGACACAGCAACAACAGTGTTCACAGGTCAATTTATAGCAATAAATGCACACATCCAAAAAGAAAGGGCCAAAATCAAAACATTAGCCCTACAACTCAAACAAATAGAAAGAGAGCAGCAAAAGAAGCCCTCAGGCACCAGAAGAAAACAAATAATAAAAATTAGAGCAGAAATAAATAAAATAGAGAATAGAAAAACAACTGAAAGCTGGTTCTTTGAAAAGATCAATAAAATCGATAAACCACTGGCCAAACGGACAAAAGAAAAACAGGAGAGGAAGCAAACAATCCAGTTAATAAATGAGATCGGCAAACAACAGACCCAACTGAAATTAAAAGAATAATAACAGAATACTATGGAAAATTCTACTCCAACAAATTTGAAAACCTAGAGGAAATAGATAAATTTCTAGAAACACACTACCTACCTAAACTAACACAAACAGAAGTAGAACTAAATAAACCTATAACAAAAGAAGAGACTGAAAAGGTAGGTAATTTAAAAACTCCTAACAAAAAAAAAGTCCCGTCCATGAAGATTTCACTGGAGAATTCTACCAAACTTTCAGAGAAGAGTTAACACCACTACTACTAAAGGTATTTCAGAGCATAGAAAAGGATGGAATACTCCCAAAGCCATTCTATGAAACCAGCATAACCCTGATATCAAAACCAGGTAAAGACACCTCAAAAAAAGAACATTACAGACCAACATCCCTCATAAACACTGATGCAAAAATCCTCAACAAAATTCTAGCCAACAGAATTCAACAACATACCAAAAAAATAATTCACCATGATCAAGTGAGATTCACAACAGGTATGCAACGATGGTTCAACATTAGAAAAACAATGTAATCCATCACATAAATAAAAGACAAGAACCACATGATCCTATCAATTGATACAGAAAAGGCATTTGACAAAGTTGAACACCCATTTATGATAAAAACTCTCAACAAAATAGGAACAGAAGGGAAATTCCTCACCATAATAAAGGGCATTTATACAAAGCCAACAGCCAACATCATCCAAAATGGAGAGTCTGAAAGCATCCCCCTTGAGAACGGGAACCAGACAAGGATGCCCTTCATCACCACTCTTAACATTGTGCTGGAGGTCCTAGCCAGAGCAATAAGGCTAGAAAAAGAAATAAAGGGCATCCAAATTGGTAGGGAAGAATGCAAAGTATCTCTATTCGCAGATGATATGATATTATACACAGAAAACCCCAAAGAATCCACAAGAAAACTACTGGAACTAATAGAAGATTTCAGCAAAGTATCAGGATACAAGCTAAACATACAAAAATCAGTTGGATTCCTAGACACAAACACAGAGAACTTTGAAGAGGAAATCACCAAATCAATACCATTTACAATAGCCCCCAAGAACATAAAATACTTAGCAATAAATCTAACCAGAAACATAAAAGACATATACAATGAAAACTACAAAACACTGCTGCAAGAAACCAAAAGAGACCTGCATAAGTGGAAAAATATACTTTGCTCATGGATAGGAAGACTCAAAAACTGTGAAAATGTCAATGCTACCCAAAGCGATCTACAGATGCAATGCAATTCCGACCTGAATTCCAATGGCATTTTTTAATGAGATGGAGAAACAAATTAGTGACTTCATAGGGAAAGGAAAGAGGCCCCAGATAAGTAAAGCATTACTGAAGAAGAAAAACAAAGCAGGAAGCCTCACACTACCTGATTTTAGAACCTATTATACCGCCACAATAGTCAAAACAGCCTAGTACTGGTACAACAGATAAACAGACCAACGGAACAGAACTGAAAATCCAGATGTAAATTCATTCACCTATGAACAGTTGATATTTGACAATGGCCCAAAGTCCGTTAAATGGGGAAAAGACAATCTCTTTAACAAATAGTGCTGGCATAACTGGATACCCACCTGCAAATAAATGAAACAAGACCCATATCTCACATCATGCACAAAAACTAACTCAAAATGGATCAAAGACCTACGTATAACACCTAAAATGATAAAGATCACGGAAGAAAAAATAAGGACAACACTAGGAGCACTAATACACGGCATAAACAGAATAAAAACCAGAAGTAACAATGCACAAACACCAGAAGAGAAACTAGATAACTGGAAGCACCTAAAAATCAAACAGTTATGCTCATCAAAAGACCTCACCAAGAGGGTAAAAAGACAACCTACAGACTGGGAAAAAAAATTTTGGCTACAACAAAGCCAATCAGGGTCTAATCTCTAAAATCTACAAGATACTGTAAAACTTCAACAACAAAAAGTCAAACAACCCAATTAAAAATTGGGCAAAGGGCATGAACACGCACTTCACCAAAGAAGACATTCAGGCGGCTAACGGACACATGAAGAAATACTCATGATCATTAGCCATTAGAGAAATGCAAATCAAAACTACAATGAGATACCATCTCACCCCAACAAGGCTACAAGCATTAATCCAAAAAACACAAAATAATAAATTTGGAGAAGTTGTGGAGAGACTGGAACACTTATACACTGCTGGTGGGAATGTAAAATGGTACAACCAATTTGTAAATCAATTTGGTGCTTCCTTAAAAAACTAGAAATAGAAGTACCATACGATCCAGCAATCCCACTCCTCAGAATATATCCTAGAGAAATAAGAGCCATCACATGAATAGATATATGCACACCCATGTTCACTGCAGCTCTGTTCATGATAGCAAAAAGATGGAAACAACCTAGGTGCCCATCAACAGATGAATGGATAAACAAATTATGGTATATTCACACAATGGAATACTACGCAACAATAAAGAACAACGATGAATCCTTGAAATATCTCGTAACATGGAGGAATCTGGAAGGCATTATGCTGAGTGAATTTACTCAGTCGCAAAAAGACAAATATTGTGTAAGACCGCTATTACAAGAACTCAAGAAAAGGTTTAAACACAGAAGAAAACATTCTTTGATAGTTATGAGGGTGGGGACGGAGGGAGGGGGTATTCACTAGCTAGATAGTAGACAACAATTATCTCAGGTGAAGGGAAGGACAACACACACTACAGGAGAAGTCAGCACAACTGGACTAAACCAAAGTTAAGAAGTTTCCTGAATACAACCAAACACTTCGAGGGACTGAGAAGCAGGAGCAAGGCCTGGGGACCATGGTTTCAGGGGCCATCTAGGCCAACTAGCAATACGAAGTTTATTAAGAAAATGTTCTGCATCCCACTTTAGTGAGTGGCATCTGACATCCTAATAGCTAGCGAGCGGCCATCTGAGATGCATCAATTGGTCCCAACCCACCTGGAGCAAAGGAGAATGAAGAACACCAAAGACACAAGGAAAATATTAGCCCAAGAGACAGAAAGGCCACGTAAACCAGAGACTCCATCAGCCTGAGACCAGAAGAACTAGATGGTGTCCAGCTACCACCAATGACTGCCCTGACAGGGAACACAACAGGAAGTCCCTGATGGAGCAGGAGAAAGGTGGGGTACGGAACTCAAATTCTAGTAAAAAGACCAGACTTAATGGTTTGACTGGGACTGGAGGGAACCCAAAAGACATGGCCCCCAGACTCTCTGTTGGCCCAGAGCTGAAACCGTTCCCAAGGCCAACTCTTCAGACAATGATTAGACTGGACTATGGGACATAAAGTGAAGCTCGTGAGATGTGTGCTTCTTAGCTCAAGTAGATACATGAAACTAAATGGGCAGCTCCTGTCAGGAGGCGAGATGAGGAGGCAGAGAGGGTCAGGAGCTGGCAGAATGGACACAGGAAATCCAGGTTGGAAAGGAGGAGTGTGCTATCACAGTACAGGGAGAACAATCAGGGCCACATAGCAATGTGTGTATAAATTTTTGTATGAGAAACTGACTTGAATTGTAAACTTTCACTGAAAACACAAAAAAAAAAATAGACTAGAAATCCCTTTACAAAAAAGTAATTTTCAACCTGGCCCAAAATACATTTATTTCATGAAGCTATGGATACCAACGTAGAAAACAAAAACCAAAATGCGTATTTCTCTCTTGGACCCTTTCCCTAAACATTATTAAACAGCAACAACAATAACTATTACTACTATTACTACTGTTGCAATCATCCACTCCTTTATCACATATCTTAGTCTCCTTCCCCACTCCCTTGTTCTAGTTTGGAATTATAGGCCTAGACAGAGATTACCTGATATAAACAATAACTCTCTCTCTTCATAATCTCTACATTTGATGGCCATTTCTTCCCTGTAGTTCACTTTGAGGACACAGGCTTAGACAACATATCTCCAATAACTTATAAGAGTTGTTACTGTGAAAAATAAAGATTTAAGCTGGCCCAAATAAAGGCATACGCATGCTTAGATACTTAAGAAAATTTTATTATAATTTCATAACTTTCCTTTTTTCTATTCTAAAAATTCTTGTAATACAACTGAAGTACCATAAAATAACAGCTGCCACTTATTGTGCACTTCTTACTTGCCACACAGAGGATAAGTATTATCTCACTTAATCCTCACCTATCTCATTTATTCTCTAAGAGGTAGGTATCATTAGTTCTATTGTAGGATGGAGAAATTAAAAAAATAAAATAAAAATAGTTCTCCTTACAGTTGGTAAGTTTTTAAGAATAAGAGCCTTAGAACAATTAAATAACTTACCTAATATCACTGAGAGAAGTGATCCATCAAAACTTGAACCCTGGTCAGCTGCCTCTGACAGTAATATCAGCCTCAGCAAAAAATATTCAAAAACAAACCAGAGGGTCTCCGGCAAGATGGCGGTCTAGGCAGAAGCACCACGCCGTCCCTCCACAACAAAGATCCGAAAAACTAAGCCAAACAGAGAATCAACAATCCTGAAACC
>NW_004444032.1:9998657-10014948 GCF_000243295.1 Trichechus manatus latirostris | reverse complement strand
AAAAAAAAAAAAAAAAAAAAAACAAACCAGACTTGGGAAAAAGGAAAGTGTCACATCTTCTCTGGGAAGTGACACAGCCTTTGCCTACACAAAGTAAGTATACACTTTCCAGTAACTGGATTCAAAACTTTAAGAAGGTAATGTAACAAAGCCTAGGATCCTCTAAAAGGTAAACTTATCCTCAAGTGTACTTTAATTTGATCGCAAAGACATACAGGTACGAGGCATCAGTGAAGCCAAAGGAAAGAGGAGAACAGATCTGCTATTACTGGTTATACCTTCAGGGTGCTGGTTACTATATAAAAGATATTTAAAGACTTAGCCTAGTGATGGTTGCACAACATGGGGAATGACATAATTAATGTCAATTAATTGTATACATAAAAATGGCTGAAATGGCAAATGTTTTGTTATATATATTTCAATGTATATATAATAAAAAATAAAATAAAAATACCTCACCTTGTAGTCGCTGAGTTTTTAAGAGTAAGGTAGAAACATGGTTACACTTTTTTAACTTTCTTACGTCTATTAAAATTTTCTACATAAAGCCATCTCCTATCCCACTCCAACCATACAAGCAGATAATAAATTTAGTCCAGGCCTATGTCCACACGACATGTTAAGAGTATTCTCCCTATGATATGGATGAACCCTGAAAACATTATGCTGAGTGAAATAAGAGACACAAAAGGACAAATACTGTATGATCCCACTTATATTAAATATCCAGAATACACAAGTAGACCAAAGTTTATCAGTGGTTAACAGGGGCAGGTAAGATGTGTTCTTTTAGGGGTACTAAGTTTCTGTTAAGAGTGATTAAAAAACTGGATACAGAGAGTGGTGTCAGTTGTACAACACAGCAAATGTAATTAATGTCACTGAATTATACACATAAATGTTGAAATGGCAAATGTCTTGTTATATATATTTCACCACAATAGAGTATTTTCCATTCAGAGAAAAGGATACATTTTCACAATCTTCTTATTTTTGGACAACATAGTGGGAGAGTTTAAGAATAAGGTTCTTGCACTAATCTCTCTTTGGGCCTAGAAACTTTATTTATCTTCTGTGTATCTGTCCCTTGTCTTCCTACAGACTAATGGCAGTTCCAAAAGACAATGGAGGAAGAATCCAGGACTCTAAGCTGACTCTGGCACTGAAAAGCTAGGTGAACTTAATCAAGCTACTCCACCTCTTCAGGTCTTCGCTTCTCCTTCAGTGGAAATAAATCAGTGGTTTAGAGCAGTGCAGAGAATTTTAAACTGTTCTGAGAAGGTGCCTCCTGGAACACTACAATGGATGCGGGGAAGGCCAGGTGGGTAGGACCTGCCACTTCTCCCAGAGAGGAACCATTTTTTCCACTTCATAAATAATATAGTTCTATATAAGATTTTATTTAAAAAGTGTTCCACTGCTACAAAGTAAGGGTGAAAACCACTGGTCCGGGTACCGTCTAAAGTCCTTGCCACCTGTGCATTATCAGACCCACAGCCTTACATCTATGAAAGTCAGTTTTACATTAATTCGGCAACTAACCTTCAGTTCCACTCTCTTTCAGGATAATACACATTACATCCCACCCACCCTCCCCTCCACAAGAGAAAAACTTTCAGTAACACAGTCTAGAAATAAAAATATTAAGAGGATAAAATTCCCTACAAGTGGTTGCAATAGCTAGCTGGCATCAGAAACAGAAACTGTAGCTGCACCTTGTAACCCTGGCTGTCAGGAGCAGTGACAGCATCTGGTGACCTGGTGACCAAAGGGAGCATCCCGGCCAACAAACTAAGGATTCCCAAGAGCCTGGAATCTCTTCTAAGTGGATTGTCCATCTTATCTCTACTGTATCTCAATTAAATTCTGCTTCCTGGGGATATAAAGATAGTCCCGGGTTGAATCTTTGTTTACCCTTTAGCCTGCCCTATCTATTAAACTCACCCAGCACACACAATTCATCCAGGAGCACATGTACTAAATTTCAGTAATATGGGGAATATGGGCATCTGCATTGTATGTTCAACTAAGGTAAAAAAAGACAGTCCTGTGTTTCAAACATACCCACCAACCTTAAAGCATTCCAGTTCCATCCAGATGCTCCCCCTTGTCCCTGTACTTTTAGGCTCGAGTCTAATACCCTGGCTCCTGAGAATTACAATGCCTAATAATATTTATATTAATAATTTGTCTTTTAGTACTTTTTTAAGTATCTGAAAAAAATGCACTTTGTACTTGATAAACCAAATACTAATTTTAAACACTTATTGGCAAAGCAGTTTGATTATAAAGATAATCAACATGGAATTTAACTCAAATATCAGGCAAAACATAGTTCAGACTAAGAACAAAGCATAAAGTATCACATATGCCCCAAAATAAGCCAAGGTCTTTTCATAAAATTCTCTCTGAAAAAATAGACAGTTTCCTTATATTCTAGTCCTTAAAAGGCCTTTCTTATGATAGAGTGCTCCCTCAATTTTTTTATTTTTAATACAATGCCAAAAAAAAAAAATTCTCCAAGACAAGAGGAAATGAACAATCAAAGACTACAGTAATGCTAGGCTTAGGTCCCTGAGTGGTGCAAATGGTTAAGTGCTTGACTACTAGCAGAAAGGTTGGCAGTTTGAACCCACCCAGAGGCACCTCGGAAGACAGGCCTGGTGATCTGCTTCCAAAAGGCCTCAGCCTTGAAAACCGTATGGAGCAGTTCTACTCTGCACACATGGGGTCTCCAGGAGTTGGAACCGTTTCAATAGCAAATCACCAGCCTTGATGGCAGATGGTAAGAAAATGTGACCTGTATGACCTGAAAGAGAAATATCATTCCTAGAGGAACATGGCTCCATGGAATTCTGGTCAGATTAAGAAAATGGGGGAGGAACGAAACTCTCTTCATTGGCTGAGAACTGTTTGGGAAAGAAAATCTGAAATCACTTTAATCAATATTCATTCAGGACATTTATAGACAACCCAATAAAATCAATTTAAAAGGAAGTAAATAAATTTTACACATTTTTTTGAATCATTCCTCAGAGTATGACCTCAATGCTGTACACGAGCCTTTTAAATAATCACTTTAAAAAGCAATACAGTCTGGCAGAGACTGGAGGAACCCCCAAAACTGTGGCCCCCAGACACACTGTTAACCCAGAACTGAAACCATTCCCAAAGCCCACTCTTCAGACAAAGATTAGACAGAACTATACAACAAAAAATAATACATGTGAGAAATGTGCTTCTTAGTTCAATCAGATACATGAGACCAAATGGGCAGCTCTTGTCCAAAAGCAAGAGGAGAAGGCAGGGAAGGGCAGGAACTGGTTGAATGGATACAGGGAACCCAGGGTGGAAAGAGGGAGTATGCTGTCACATTGTGGGGATTGCACCTAATGTCACAAAACAGTATGTGTACAGATTTTTGAATTTAAAAAAAAAAAAAGCAACAGAATAAGTCATTAAACTGTGAAGACAACAAAATATAATTCCACAGAATGAACGAAAGAAATAATGGTCCCAATGTTTTACAAACAGGTTATTTGTAGCTTAGGATAAAAGATCCAGTGTCAGCATCATATATGGATTTAAGAAGTGCTGCATTAAGGCTGCCTCATATTCAGATACATACAGTTTCTTACAATACAAACGCAATCAGAAATGTTCCCTTTGGGACATACACAACAACAAAATAAAGTAGCCCCAACCAAAACAAAGAAAGAAAAACCCCTCCGGTTAATAGCTGTCCTCACGAATAACTCTGTACTGTTGTCCCATTCAAGAGCTCAGCTGCAAGCTGACAGTTTGAATCCACCAGCTGCTCTTTGGAAACCCTATAGGCAGTTCTACTGTGTCCTACAGAGTCATTATGAGTTGGAATCAACTCAGTGGCAATGGGTTTGGTTTTGGTTTGGTTGTGTCCCATTCACTCATACTTTGGCAAGTCAGCTCCGTCTTCAAGTACTACACTGAGACTGCACCAGCATGCTCTCTAATGACTTTCTAACTGCCAGAGTCAAAGGCCAACATTATTGCTCATCTCTCTTGAATTTTCTCTTTTTTTTTGCAGTCTATAACACTACTGACCATTGCCTTCTTGAAGTGCTTTATTTATTCCCTTGGTTTCGTGAAACAATTTCTCCTGGTCCTCCTCCTATCTCTCTGGCTCGTCGTTTACCAACTCCACTCGCACTTTCTTCTCTTCACATTCATCCAGTTGCCACCATCAGCTATACCTGACAACTCCCAATTCACGTCTCCTAAGCAGACCGCTTCCCAGTGCTCCAGCTGCAAACTCTGAACAAATGTCTCTAACCAGAGATGTCTCTAATAGCCTGGCCAAAGCCATCATTAACTTTTCCCAAAACCTCTTCCACATTCCCTGTCTTGAGGAATAGCAATACTATCCACAAATTCAGAAACCTGGGATTCATCCTAGACCCCTCCTATGCTCATCCCACAATAAATTGGACACTAAGTCCAGTTAATTCTACCCTCTTAATATCCATCAGTCTCCTCAACACCTCCTAATGGATTTCCTGGCCTCTAAGCCACTCTCCAAACAACAGCTAGAGCATTCTTTCTAAAAAACTCA
This sequence comes from Trichechus manatus latirostris, assembly GCF_000243295.1. Taxonomy (NCBI): domain Eukaryota; kingdom Metazoa; phylum Chordata; class Mammalia; order Sirenia; family Trichechidae; genus Trichechus; species Trichechus manatus. The sequence continues at coordinate 10,010,354 of NW_004444032.1, read as the reverse complement.
CACTGACTGTGCCTCTTAACAGTTCCCTAGTCTCTCAGAGCCCCACTTCATTGCTTATGACACTCTGCACCCAGTCTTACTGATCATGACATTCTGGGAATACAAAACAGGCCATTTTACACCTACAAGTAGTTACACCAATTGCAGTATTTCTTCTGCCCGCTCCCTCCCCCATCTTGTTTTCCTGGCAAATCATTATTGGCTCTTCAAGATCCAGTTTACACTACCCTCTTGATTTCCACAGTCTACTTTTAAGTTACAAAAGAATATTGACAATGTATTTTGAAAGACATACACAACAACACATATATTTGACGAAGAACTCATATCTAAACTCTACTAAAAATTCCCATAAATCAGTAAGAAATAAGACATATATCACAACAGAGGGTTCTGGACAGAGCTGGAGAAGGATGTAGAGCATAATTCTAACTCACAAAACAAAGACCAGATTTACTGGACTAAAGGAGACTGGAGAAACCTCGAGAGTATGGTCCCCAGACACCCTTTCAGCTCAGCGGCGAAGTTACCTCTGAGGTTCACTGTTCAGCCTGGGAGTGGACAGCCCCGTAAAACCAAATGAGACTAATGAGGTACAGGAGTCCAGTGACAAGGGCCAGAAGGCAGAAGGGGACAAGGAAGCTGGTGATAGGAAACACAAGGTTGAGTAAGGATATTGTTGATGTGTTGTGAGATTGTTAACCATTGTCACAGGGCAACATTTGTAGTAACTGTTAAATGAGAAACTATTTTGTTCTGTAAGCCTTCATCTTAAGTGAGAATAACAGCACAATTGGAAGAGCGTAGTCAATGTCACTGAACTGTGTATGTAGAAACTTTTGAAACGGTGTATCTTTGGCTATGTGTATTTTCACCAAAAAAAAAAAAAAGGTTGAGAATTTAGAGGGTTAATATGTTGTGGGGTTGTTAACCAATGTCATAAAACAACATGTGTACTACTGTTTCATGAGAAACTATTTGTTCTGTAAGCCTTCACCTGAAGTACAATAAAATACAAAAAAAAAAAAAAGACATATAACCCAGTATTTTTAAAAACAGTCAAGACTTAAGCAAGCACTTCACAAAAAAAGAAATTCAAATGAGCAAAAACGTTTGAAAAGGTGTTCCATGTCATCACTCCTCAGGAAAATGAAGACATAAAATTAAGAAGAGTGACACTATCAAGCCTGGGCAAAGATGTGAAGCAACTAACACTATCATATACTGTTGACAGGAGTGTAAAGTGGTTCACTCAAAACTGTTTCACAAAAAAGATGAGAAAAAATACCTTGCAATTACACGTATTTTATGGCCCTAAGTGAAATGATTGCAAATGTCCACAAAAGGACATGTACAAGGGTATTTTATTTTACTCATGAGCTTATATGCACTATTCATAATTTTGCTTTATTCATTATTTTACACATAATGGCCAAAAACTGGGAGGGAAAATACTTACCAACAGGACAGATAAGTAAACTGTGTTACATTCATTCAATGGAATTCTACAGAACAATAAAAAAGAATGAACTACTGGTACTACCCGTTCAAGCAACAACACGGATAAATCTCATATATCATGTTGAGTGAAAAAAACCATACACAAGAGTATATTCTATATGATTTCATTTGTATGAAGTTCAAGAACAAGCAACACTCATCAACAGACATCAGAATACTGGTTACCTCTGGGTGCCAGGGTATGGACTGGGGAGAGGCATGAGGAATCTTATAGGATACTGAGAGGGTTCTGTATCTTGACATGGGTGGGAATTATAGGGTTATGTTGTTGTTGCTAGATGCCATCAAGTCGCTTCTGCCTAAGAGCGACCCTATGTACAACAGAACGAAACATGCCCAGTCCTGCACCATCCTCACAATTGTTGTTACGCTTAAGCCCACTGCTGTAGCCACTGTGTCAATCCACCTCGTTGAGGGTCTTCCTCTTTTTGCTGACCCTCTACTTTATCAAGTATGATGTCCATCTCCAGAGACTGATCCCTTCTGATAATATGTTCAAAGTATGTGAGATGAAGTCTCACCATCCTTGTTTCCAAGGAGCATTCTGTCTGGAATGTGTTCATTCCTCTAGAAGTCCATGGTATATTCAATATTCTTCACCAACCCTACAATTCAAAGGCATCAATTCTTCTTCAATCTTCCCTATTCATTGTCTGGCTTTCGTACGCAGGTGAGGCAACCGAAAACACCATGACTTTAGTCAGGCGCACCTTAGTCATTAACGTGACATCTTTCCTTTTCAACACTTTAAAGAGCTCTTTTGCAGCAGATCTACCCAATGCAGTACATCTCTTGATTTCTTGATTGCTGCCTCCATGAGCGTTGATCGTGGATCCAAGTAAAATGAAATCCTTGACAACTTCAATATTTTCTCCGTTTATCATGATGTTGTTTACTGGTCCAGCTGTGAGGATTTTTGTTTTCTTTATGTTGAGATGTAATCCATACTGAAGGCTGCAGTCCACTTCACTTTCAGCAAGCAAGGTTGCGTTATCTGCATATCACACGTTTTCCTTCAATCCTGATGCTGCTTTCTTCTTCATATAGTCCAGGTTCTCAGATTATTTCCTCAGCATACAGACTGCATAAGTACGGTGAAAAGATACAACCCTGATGCACACCTTTCTTGACTTTAAACCACACAGTATCCCCTTGTTCTGTTAGAAAGACTGCCTCTTGGTCTAAGTACAGGTGTATCATGAGCACAATTAAGTGTTCTTGAATTCCAGTTCTTTGCAATGTTATCCATAACTTGCTATGATCCACACAGTCAAATGCCTTTGCATAGTCAATAAAACACAAGTAAACATCTTTCTGGTATTCTCTGCTTTCAGCCAGGATCCACCTGACATCAGCAATGATATCCCTCATTCCACGTCCTCTTTTGAATCCAGCTTGAATTTCTGGCAGTTCCCCGCTGATGTACTGCTGCAACTGCTTTTGAATGATCTTCAGCAAAATGTGACTTGTGTGTGATAGTAATGATACTGTTCACAAAGTCCACATTCTGTTGGATCTCCTTTCTCTGGAATGGGTACAAATATGGGGTACCTTCCAGTTGGCTGGCCAGGTAGCTGTCCTTCAAATTTCTTAGCATAGATGAGTGAACACTTCCAGCACTGCATACATTTGTTGAAACATCTCACCTGGTATTCCATCAATTCCTGGAGCCTTGTTTTACGCCAGAGCCTTCAGTACAGCTTGGACCTCTTCCTTCAGTACTATCAGTTCTTGATCACATGCCACCCCCTGAAATGGCTGAATGTCGATCAATTCTTTTTGGTTACAGGGTTGTAAATATATGTAAACAGACCATCAACCTGGAGACTTGAAGTTTAGTGCACTTCATGTACTTTACTATACACACTTACATATATACATGCTACAGCTCAATTTTTTTTTAAACTAACAGAGTATTACACAAGTTGAAGAACATAATACACACCCAAAATAATTGGTGGGGCTACAGCTGATGATCAACATCCATGGAAGCAGCAGTCAAGAAATCGAACAACAATCCATAACTAAGAATGCACAAACACCAGAAGAGAAACTAGATAACCGGGAGCTCCTAAAAATTCAACACTTAAGCTCATCAAAAGACTTCACCAAAAGAGTAAAAAGGGAACCTACAGACTGGGAAAAAATTTTTGGCTACAACATATCTGGCAAGGGTCTAATCTCTAAATTCTATGAAAAACTTCAACCTCAAGAAGACAGACAATCCAGTTTAAAAAATGGGCAAAGGATATGAACAGATACTTCACTAAAGAAGATATTTAAGCGGCTAGCAGACATACAAATGCTTGCAATCATTAGCCATTAGAGAAATGTAAATCAAAACTACAAAGAGATACCACCTCACCTCAACATTACTGGCACAAATTAAAAAAAGAAAGAGAGAAGAATAAATGTTGGAGAGGCTGCAGGGAGATCGAAACTCTTACACACTGCTGTTGAGGATGTAAAATGGTACAACCACTATGGAAAACAATATGGTGTCTCCTTAAAAAGTCAGAAATAGAAATACTATATGATCCAGCCACTCCATTCCTAGGAATATATCATAGAGAAATAACAGCAGTCACACGAACAGACATATGCATACCCATGTTCATTGCAGCATTGTTCACAATAGCAAAAAGATGGAAACAAACTAAGTTTCCATCAACAGATGAATGGATAAACAAATTACGGTACATACACACATTGGAATACTATGCAACGATAAGGAACAACGATGAATCCGTGAAACATCTTGCAACGTGGATCAATCTGGAGGACATTATGCTGAGTGAAATAAGTCAATCACAAAAGGGCAAATACTGTTTACGAGACCATTATTATAAAAACTTAAGAAAAGGTTTACACACAGAAAAAAAATTCTTTGATGGTTACAAGGGTGGGAAGGGATGGGGATGGCAAATCACTAACTACATAGCAACTAAGTGTCAACTTTGGTGAAGGGAAATACAACATACGATATAGGGGAAGTCAGCATAACTTGACCAAGGCAAAGTCACAGAAGTTTCCTAGACACATCCAAACACCTTGAAAGACCAAGTGGCTGAGGGTTGGGGACCACTGTCTCGGGGGACATCTAGGTCAACTGGCATAACACAGTTCAAAACAAAAAGGTCCTAAATTCTACTTTGGTGAGTAGTGTCTGAGGTCTTAAAAGCTTACAAGTAGCCATCTAAGATACATCTACTGGTCCCATCCCATTTGGAGCAAAGGAGAATGAAGAAAACCAAAGACACAAGGAAAATATTAGTCCAAAAGACTAATGGACCACATGAACCACAGCCTTCACCAGAAGAACTAGACAATGCCCGGTTACCACCACTGACGGCTCTGAAAGGGATCACAATAGAGAGTCCTGGACAGAGCAGGAGAAAAATGCAGAACAAAATTTAAATTCACAAAAAGACCAGATTAACCGATCTGACAGAAACTGGAGGAACCCCTGAGTCTATGGCACCTGGACACCCTGCTAACTCAAAACTCAAGCCACTCCCAAAGCCTACTTTTCAGACAAAGATTAGACAGGCCTACAAGACAAACAATAAAACACGTAAGGAACGTGTTTTTTAATTCAATCAAATATACAAGACCTAATGGGCAACTCCTGCCCAAAAGCAAAACGAGAAGGTAGGAAAACTGGACCAATGGACGTGGGGAACCTGGGGTAGAATGGAAGAGAGTGCTGTCATATTGCAGGGATTGCAAATGATGTCACAAAACTGTGTGTATCAATTTTTTATTGAGAAATTAACTTGAGCTGTAACCTTTCACCTAAAGCACAATAAAATGGAAGGAAAAAAAACAATCAACAATGCACTGCACTGGGCAAATCTGCTGCCAAAGACCTCTTTAAAGTGTTAAAAAGCAAATATGTCACTTCAAGGACTAAAGTGCACTAGACCAAAGCCTTGATGTTTTCAATCGCCTCACAGACATGCGAAAGCTAGGCAATGAATAAGGAAGACCAAAGAATTGATGCCTTTGAATTATGGTTTTGGCGAAGAATAGTGACTATGTTATGGACTGCCAGAAGAATGAACAAATTTGTCTTGGAAGTACAGCCAGAGTGCTCCTTAGAAACAAGGACAGTAAGACTTTGTCTCATGTGCTTTGGATATGTTGTCAGGAGGGACTAGTCCTTGGAGAAGGACATCATGCTTGGTAAAGTAGAGGGTCAGCAAAAAAGAAGAAGACCCTCAACGAGATGGACTGACACAGTGGCTGCAACAATGGATTCAAACAGCAACAACTGTGAGGATGGTGCAGGACTGGGCAATGTTTCATTCTATTGTACACAGGGTTGCTATGAGTCAGAACCAACTCGACAGCACCTAACAACAACAGTTGATATTTACTTCTGACTGAAATTTCTACCATGACCATATTGCTTTTACCATTTAAAGGGGAAAGAAAAAAAAAGCTATTCCATTTTAAATAATGCTAAAATCTTACAATGCTCATCAAGCTGTCCTGCAACGGTCCATTTACAAGGCAGTCTCCTACTTACCAGCTAGTACTGGGCTTTATTTATCTTTATCTTCCTAACATCCAATACACTGCCTAACACATGGTATCTGTTTCATATGTGTTTGTTGTATTGAATTGCATAGCTGTTAAGCAAAATATTTGTCAAATAAACAAATGTGTAACAAAACAAGAAGTCAAAATAAGTGATCAGCTTCCAAAGGAGGTATTCTAAAGTCACAGACTTATGAACTTTAGCTTACACTACAAGAGAAGGGTTGAGGCTTACCTGAGAAGGATATAAACTTGAACGACTGCATTCCAAAACTGTCTCACATGTGATTACCGACCCAGTGCCACTAATCCCATGCCTATCATTTTCTGTGGCCCTTAGAACCCATTCTATAAAAAAAGCAAATACACAATAACTTACAGGATCCACTTACCAACAAAAAAGTCAAGAACCCAAAGGATGCAGCCAGCAAAGAATCCTATCACCAACAGTATCACGGATCGTACATACCAAGATACCATGGAGAGGAAAAAAGAGACAGACTATCAACTGTTCTGACTAGGGACACAATAGAAGGTCTCAGATAGGAGAAGAACAAACAAAATTCTAATTCCTAAAACAGGCCAGACCTACTGGTCTAATAGAGACTAGAGGAACCCCTGAGACTACTGCCCTAAGATAAACTTTGAACTTGGAAGTGAAGCTATTTCTGGAGGTCACCTTTCAGCCAAGTAACAGCTTGGCTTATAAAATAAACAATATCACCTGAGAATAATGTGTTCCCTTAAACAATCAACTAACTATACAAGACCAAATGGTCAACATTTACCCAAAAACAAAGATGAGAAGGCAAGGAGGGGAAGGCAAGCTAGATGAATGGAAACAGAACAAACAGAATGAAAATAATGAGAATGCTGACACATTGTGAAAACTGTAGCCAATATCACGGAACAATCTATATAAAAATTGTTAAATGGGAACCTAATTTGCCATGTAAACTTTCACCTGAAACACAGTAAAATATTAAAAATTAAAAATATTAAAAAGGGAGATAAGACAGATACACCGAAAGGCAAGCTGCCAACTTGTCAGAAATTAAAATACAAAAAAAAAGGAGGAAGTCCTCTAGGAATCTCTCTACTGGGTATTTATCTTACAGAAATGAAAAGTTACATTAACACAAAAACCTGTACACAAATGTTGAATAGTTTTATTTGTAAGAGCTAAAAACTAGAACTATCCAAACGTCTTTCAACAGGTGAATGGATAAGCTGTGGTATATCTATACAAACTATTGATACATACAAAGACAAGAATGAATCTCAAGGACTTTATGTTGAGTGAAAAAAAAAGTAAAGCTCAAAAGGTTACATACTGTTTAATTCCATTTATATAATATTCTCAAAGTGGTAAAAGTGATGAACAGATCAGTGTTTGCCACCGATGAGGGCTGGGAGGAGGGTATGACTGTTAAAGGGTAACAAGAGGGCATTTCTTTGCAGGGATGAAACAATTCTGTATCCTGATTGTGGTGATAAAGTCATAAAATTTGACAGAATTGTACATACACACACACAAACTACAGGTAAAAACTATGAAACCTTAACTTGAATTAATAGTGTTTTATTAATATCAATTTCCTGGTTGTGACAATGTTCTATGGTTATGTAAGACATTACCACTGGGGGAAGCTGGGAGAAGGGTACGTGCGAACTCACTGTACTCTTTTTGCAACTTCTTTTTGACCCTTAAACTATTTAAAAATAAGAAGTTTTAATCTAAAAAAAAAAAAAAAAAGGAGTCAGAAAATAGTCAAAAAGTTTTATAAACAACCTAAATTTTTATCAACAGATGAATGGAGAAATAAAATGTGGTATATCCGCTCAATGGAATATTTGGCCATAAAAAGGAATGAAGTACTGATACACGTTACAACATGGATAAACCTGGAAAAGTTATGCTAAGTGAGAGAAGACAGACACAAAAGGCCATGTATTATCTGATTCTATTTATATGAAATGCCCAGAATAGGCAAGTCCATAGAGTCAAAAAGTAGAATAGTGGTTGTCAGGGATTAGACACAGAGGGGAACGGGGAATGACTGCTAACAGGTACGGGGTTTCTTTTTGTGGTGATGAAAATGTTCTGTCATTAGTGCTGATGGCTGTACAACTTGCGAATACAGTATACTAAAAACTAGTGAACTGTATACTTTAAAAGAGTAAATTCTATGGTAGGTGAATTATGCTTCAATAAAAAAGTTGTATGCAAAAAAATAAAAGAGACCTTTTTAAAAATGCACCTAAGTATACACGTCACAAGGCAAAAATCTATTCCAAACTATCTGATTCACTAAATCATAAAATTCAAGACTGAATGACACTGTAGTCCTTCCATACTGCCTGTCACTCACAAATCAGCACTATTAAATTCAGCCAACTAAATTCACTGGAACAATCTGATGACGCTAAAATTTTGACTCATCTGAGTACAAAAACCGTAATCTTATTCCTGACAGCTACAAATTCTGGTGTACTAAATAAGTAGCCTAACAGAACTGGCTCAATTCATAAAAGCTCACAGAATTGAGCTGAAATAAAATTAACGAAGAGCCAGCTTGCATATACAAGTAGATAATGACAAAAGTAGATCATATTACATCAGTCCAGGACCACACAGTCACATAATTTAATTTTGCCAGTGATCATATTAATATGCTTTAAATTTAGACCTATAACTCTCCTCTGGAAAATTAATCAAAAAGCAAAACACTGGGCATCTGGAGGCCTGAACTCTGGTCCGAAGTAAGCTGTATGACCTTACCCTCTGTCAGAGGTATCTGTAAAATGAGTAACACCCTGAGACTACCAGTCTCCTAAAGTCCCTTCTCTCACCACTCCTCTCCAGCGCCACTCCTCCATTCTAAACCAAGTCACCATCATCTCCCCATCCTACTACAGAAGGCTAGCTCCCAGTTTCTACTTCTATCCCCCATGACACAGTCTCCACACAACAACCAGTGCTCTTTCAAACAGGAATCAGATCCTGTCACTCCCATACACGAGGCCCTACACAATTTGACTCCTGCCTCTCTCACCACCCTCTTCTGTACACTCCGGCCACCCTGGACCTTTGGGCTCCTCAAACATTCCTAGCCCATTCCTTCCCGGGACCTTTACCACACTCCCATGTCCTCCTCCTCATTCTAGTTTCTGTTGAAATGTCAACTCCTATAAGAGATAAGAATGTAGACTGGGTCCCAGGCTGCCGAGATTCAACTTAATAGCTGGGCATGTTACTTATTCATGCTGTGCCCCTGTTGCCTCATATGTAAAATGTTGATAATAACAGTGTCTACCTCATTAGGTTGTCACAAGGTATAAATGAGCCCCTGGATGGTGCAAATACTAAGCGCTCAACTACTAGCTGAAAGGCTGGCAATTTGAACCCACCCAGAGGCTCCTCAGAAGACAAAGCCTGATGATCTGCCTCAGGAAACATCACAGCCTTGAAAACCCTACGAAGCAGTTGTTTCTGCACACATGGGGTCACCATGAGTCAGAATCGACTCAACGGCAACTAACAACAATAATCTCATACGGTTGTCACATGGTATAAATACAAGTAAAGCAATCAGCACAGTGCCTGACACAGTGTCCAATGTTATCTACCAGTACTATTACTTAAGGTGCCCCATCTTTATTTTCTTCCAATCCCTTAGCAATATCTGACATTATCTTTATTTGTTGTCCTCTTTGTGGTTCTCCCCAAACCTCAACAGAATGGAAGCTCTATGAAGAGCTTTGTTTATCTTGTTCAAAGCTGTTTATCACCCTCTCCTAGGACAGGCATTCAAATATTTGTTGAATATATGAATAAATTATATTGAATATTTCTTTAAAATCGTATCTTGATTCAAAGAATTAAGCGGAAAATCGCATTTCCTCAAACACTTAAGTAACTGGGCTGGTCTCTATTTTCTTGCTAATTAACTTGCAGACCAGCCCGTTCATTTACTCTTTAGCTACAGAATCTTCTTCCTTAAATTTTATCACATATACACAAAAACAGTAAAAAAAATTAATAAATTAACCTGTGAGAGTAAAAGTTGAATACTGTGGACATACACTAATTCCTTATAAACATACCACATAAATCCAAACTGCAGCACAGCAAAAAAGGCCCTTGGCCATTAGGAAAGTCATACCCTGAAATATGAAAATATGAAACACGCACTGATTTAATTAAAACTTTTTCTACACGTATGCACACACACACAGCCATCCACAAAACTGGGGCCATGCTTTTTTCAACTTTTTCCATTTCTGAACATAATGAATTATGTGGAAATAAATCAATGCCTTGAACTGAAAGCTGTGATTAAAAGCCAATACTCACTCAGGATGCTAAACATTACAGTTCTCCTTACTTATAGACTAAAAGAAATCCTATACGTAAAGCTCTTCATTGACTTGAAAGCAGGCACTAATCTTTTTTTTAATCTACATCTAACAAAAATCCACTCCCTTTCAACATCCAATATCCATTTTTTACCCACCAGTTCTTCAAATCCTTAAATAGGCTCCTTTCCCTCACCATGACAGTTTTTTAGAAAGGAATTTTTATGTTAATATCCACGTTTTGTGAAACCCTAAAAATACTTTCAAGTTATGTTCCGTTTTAAATAAACAAAATCCTGCCATAGTAAACCACCACATTAACAATGACTTTGCCAGTTCTCACAGATGCCACCAATGGGTATGAATTGCACTAGGCAGAGATCAAGGCCAACATGAAGGAAAAAAGCCCACGCATGCAAAGGGGTACACCCCCAAAGGAAACAAATGCTTGGTGAGTTTATTTAAAGATCACCTTTAATATGAAATCATACTACCAAAACTACCTCGCGGAGTATTTCTTGTTCAAAACGAGGCGCGAAGCAATAAATCTAGAGGAAGGAGAAAGATGCTGAACGTTGGTAGATCAAAAAAATAAAGAAGAGGTGGTGTAGTCTCCGAGCAGCTCTCCAGGAAAAGCTTCTCCGGCACCGGCCGCTCTAACTCCGGTCTGCAGCCAGGCTGGAGGTGGCTAGCTAGCTGGCTGGCACGTTTTAAATATCACCACCCTATTCATCAACTGCCCGGCACAATGAGGACTTGGAGAGCCGCGCCGGGAACCGCAGCCCACCCGCGCACACGCCCACCGTCCCCACGCAGCCGGCTGACCCGGGCGCAGCGGTCGCGCAGTAAAAGTCACGCTCGACCCGAGCATAAAGTTTCGAATAAAAACCCGAGCGCCGAAACGCAGCAGTCTCGGAGTTGAACTCGCGCCAGGAACACGCCCGCGGCAAACCACTTGACAAGCAGCTCGGGTGTTCAGCAGAAAAGGCCGAGCGGCGGGGGCCGGAGGGGAAGAGGAGGCGATACACACATTTTCTCCCTCGCACGCTCGAATCCTCTTCCTCTTCTGCCTGCATCCCCAGGTGGGCGCCTCGCAGTAGCCTCACACCGGCAAAGGGCGCGCCGGAATCTGGGCGGCGGGCGTCACCGCCCCTCCTGGGAAGGACCCGCGCCACGGACCCCCGGGCCAACTCAGGACGCAGGGGGGATGCGCACGCCCAGCACCTCCCCGGCGGCCGCGGCGACGCGGGCCGGGAGCACGGAGGCCTGGGCCCT
>NW_004444032.1:9994464-9997988 GCF_000243295.1 Trichechus manatus latirostris | reverse complement strand
TCACAGAAGTGACCCCCCCTCCACCCCTGCCCGCGGTCCTGGACTTGTCTCCTGCGCCCCCACGGCCAGACGTGGCAGCCGGCCTCTCCCGGGCACTCGGCCCGCGCGACCCTCCTTAACCAGCCCCAGCCTCTCGCCTCCGCACCCCGGCGGGTCGCGCTGCCGGCTTCTCCGTGCGCCCCTCCTTGGCCCGCGCCTCCCCAGGTTTCACACCACCTCTCTTCCCGCGGCCTCTTCTCTCCCTTTGCTCCTCTACATCCTTACATCCCCATCAGCGCCACTTCCTCCTCTCAGACGGGCATAGAAAGGACAGAGGACCAAGACCTGGGAAACCTGCCTCCTTCACTAGCTGTGTGACCTTGGAGAAGTCATTTTATCTCTCATCTTTACCTACCCCACAGGATTGTATGAGTTTAATGAAGGAAAAAAATGTAAGTAGCATTAAAAGTAAGATGAAGCTTTTGCACATGAATTGAAGCCCAGTTAAATGCTATGTGTGTAACAATTTAATACAACATTCCCACCAAGGAGCTATTTTCTCCGTCTTACAATCAGGAAACTGAGTCCTAAAGAAGTTAAACAGTTTACCTTGCCAGGATCCAAATTCAGGCCTGGCTGACGCCAAACTCTGTTAGGCCAGTTGCCTAATAAAGATGTGAATCAAACTGATAATGAGAAGAAAGGAAAACTGCAGTTTTGCCTTGTTTATTAAAATATTTACAGTAGTTTTGAAAGGTATGCATCCCGATCATTTGCCCCCTTGGTTATACAACTGTATCCTTAACTAACAAAATTGGCTAGTCTTATTCTAAAGATATTAAACCCAGCAGAACACCCATCGTAACCTGTATTCACCGATTTTTAACATTTTACCACATTTGGTTTCTATAATACATGTGTTTGTATGTATGTATATATATTTATAAACACACACGGTGTTGGGGTTTTTTGTTTTGTTTTGCTGAGTCAATTGAGATTTTTGCAGACATTTTTACCCTTTATCCATAAATATTTCAGTATGTATCTCCTAAGAACGAAGATACTCTCCTATATAATCAGAATTCCATTATCATGCCAAGAAATTTTAACATTAATCCAATACTATTATCTGTAATATACAGACCATATTCAAAATTTTTTAAATGTCCCTTTTAGCTGATTTTTTTTTCAACCCATGATACAATCAAGGATCAAGTATTGTATTTCGCTGATATGTCTTTTTAAGCTCCTTTACTCTAGAATAATACCTGACTTTGTTTTTTTCTTTCATAGCATTGACTTTTGTTTTAAGAATCCAGTCCTACTGTTTTGCAGAATGTTCTTCAATTTGAATTTGTCTGTTTCCCTATGATTAGATTCAAGTTAAAGTAATTTTGTCAAGTAGATAGATGATGTTGTGTCCATCTTAGTGGGTCACATTAGAAAGGATGTGATGTCTGTTTGTTCTATCATTGGTGACGTTACATTTAACCATTTCTCTATGGTAAAGGCACCTATTCCCCTTAGGATTTCAAAAGTAATCTGTATAATACCACTTCAGAACCATTAGGATGGCTGTTTTTTAAAAAAAGGGGGAAAATAACAAGTTTTGGCAATGACGTAGAGAAGTTGGAATCCTTGTTTGTGCATTGCTGGTGGGAATGAAAAATGGTGCAGCCGATGTGGAAAAGTTTGGCAGTTTCTCAAAAGGTTACACATGGAATTACCATATGACCCAGAAATTCCACTCCTGGGTATATATCCAAAAAAATTGAAAGCAGGGACTCAAATAGACCCTTGTACACCAATGTTCACTGCAGCATTATTCACAATAGCCAAAACTGGAAATAGTCCAAGTGCCCATAACAGCTGAATGGATAAGCAAAATGTAGTATACCCATAAACGGAATAGTACTTAGCCATAAAGAGAAATGAAGTTCTGATACATGCTACAACGTGGATGAACTTTGAAAACATTATTGCTAAGTGAAGTAAGCCAAATACAAAAGGACAAACATTGTATGATCCCACTTATGTGAAATATCTAGAATAGGCAAAAGCATAGTGACAGAAAGTAGATTAGTGGTTACCATAGGCTGGGGGAGGAGGGGCAGGAATGAGGAGTTAATGTTTAATGGGTACAGAGTTTCTGTTTGGGGTGGTAAAAAAGTTTGGAAATAAATAGTGGTGATGGTTGCACAACAGTGTGGATATAATTAATGCCACTTAATTGTATACTTAAAAATTGTTAAAATGGCAAATATATATATAACAAAAAATAATCTGTGTGGAAAATGCAGAACAGAATTTCAAATTCTCATAGACTCCAGACTTCTGGACTTATGAAGTTTGAATGAACCCCTGGAACTATTAGCCTGAGATAATCTTTAGACTTTAAACCAAAAATATCCCCTGAAATCTTCTTAAAACCAAACAGTAGTTTAGCCTAACTGGTAAAAAAAAAAAAAAAAAAAAGTTTGCCTTGAGCATTATGCTTTTTTAAGAACTGTCTACATGGGATCAAACTGACAACAGCAACTTGAAACATCATATAGGAACCTTAGGGGACAGTGAACTTATGTTAACGGGGAGGAATAACTCAGAAAAGGAGGGTGAGAATGTTTGCACAACTCAAAGAATGTAATCAACGTCACTAAATGGTACATGTAGAAACTGCTGAATTGGTGTATGTTTTGTTCTGTATATTCTCAACAATAACAACTAATTTTTTTAAATCTGTGTAAAAAATAGGAAAAGAACTTGAGTAAACATCCAAAAAAGATTACAAATGGCCAACAAACACCTAAAAAAGATGCTCAATATCATGAGTTATTAGGGAAATACAAATCAAAACCACAATAAGATACTACTTCACATTCACTAGGATGGCTATAATCAAAAAAAGAAAGAAAGAAAAAAAGAAATGTTGACAAGAATGTGGAGAAACTGGGACACTTTACATTGCTGGTGGGAATGAAAAATGCTGCAGTCTCCTGTGGAAAATGGTATGGTAGTTCCTCAAAAGGTTAAACATAAGAATTACCATATGACCTAGCAATTCCACTCCTAGGTATGTACCCAAAAGAATGAAAACAGGTACTCAAATACTTTCACACTAATATTCATAGCAGCACTATTCACAGTAGCTAACAGGTGGAAACAACCCAAATGTCTATTAATAGAAGAAAGAATAAACAAATTGTGGTATATCCATACCATAAAAAGCAATAAAGTGCTGATGCATACTACAACACGGGCAAACATCAAAAACATTATGCTAAGTGAATGAAGCCAGACACAAAATGTCACATATTGTATAACTGTGTTTGTATGAAATATTCAGAATAGGAAAATCCATAGAAACAGCAGATTGGTGGTTACCAGGGGCAAATAATCCAAGAAGCTGGACTATTTGAAGCATAGGATTGGAGGAAGACTCATTAACAACCTGCAATATGCAGATGACACAACCTTGCTTGCTGAAAGTGAAGAGGACTTGAAGCACTTACTGATGAAGATCAAAGACTACAGCCTTCAGTATGGAT
>NW_004444032.1:9969822-9994364 GCF_000243295.1 Trichechus manatus latirostris | reverse complement strand
AGATGACACAACCTTGCTTGCTGAAAGTGAAGAGGACTTGAAGCACTTACTGATGAAGATCAAAGACTACAGCCTTCAGTATGGATTACACCTCATCATAAAGAAAACAAAAGTCCTCACAACTGGATCAGTAAGCAACATCATTATAAACGGAGAAAATATTGAAGTTGTCAAGGATTTCATTTTACTTGGATCCACAATCAACGCCCATGAAAGCAGCAGTCAAGAAATCAAACGATGCATTGCATTGGGCAAATCTACTGCAAAAGACCTGTTTAAAGCAAAGATGTCACCTTGAAGACTAAGGTGTGCCAGACCCAAGCCATGGTGTTTTCAGTCGCCTCATATGCATGTGAAAACTGGACAATGAATAGGGAAGACTGAAGAAGAACTGATGCCTTTGAATTGTGGGGTTGGTGAAGAATATTGACCATACCATGGAGTGCCAAAAGAATGAACAAATCTGTCTTGGAAGAAGTACAGCCAGAATGCTCCTTAGAAGAAAGATGATGAGACTGTGTCTCACATACTTTGGACGTGTTATCAGGAGGGATCAATTCCTGGAGAAGGACATCATGCTTTGTAAAGTAGAGGGTCAGCGAAAAAGACGAAGATGCTCAAAGAGATGGATTGACACAGTGGCTGCAACAATGGGCTCAAGCATAACAATGATTGTGAGGATAGCGCAGGAACAGGCAATGTTTCATTCTGTTGTACATAGGGTCGCTATGAGTCTGAAACGTAATGATTCCATTATTCCTATCATTCCACCTATGCTGATTAGGTGGCATTCTTGGATAAAGAAGAGCTTTCATTTCTCCCTCCACCCACTTGTTTTTGTTTGGGGTATTGATACCGACAGTAATTACTGTCACTTTTCATTTTGATGCTTAAATTTTCCCAAGTTTGCCCAGGGGAAGCCCTTTCAGCTTGCTGTGTCCTGTGGACATGTCCCAATCAGTATCGGAGCACCTCTTTACTTTTTGGCACAAGATGTTCCAGGAAACCTTGTGCTTTCCCCAACCCAGTCTCAGAATCAGCCATTTCTCCAGTAGTAGCTCCCTTGTTAGGGGGAGGGAGGAGAGGGGATGATTAGAAGCTTTGAAGCCTAAGGGATCTGAGTTTAAAATCTGTTTCTTTTACTTTTGTAAATAGCTTTATTGAGATATGATATGCATAGCATAAAATTCACTTATTTAAAGTATACAATTAAATGGTTTTAAATCTGTTCACAGGATTGTGTAGCTATCATCACTATCTAATTTTAAAACATTTTTGTCCCTGCTAAAAGAACTCTGTACCCATTAGCAGTTACTTCCAATTTCTCTCCAGTCCTTCTCGCCCAGCACCTGGCAACCACTAATCTGCTTTCTATCTCTAGACTTGCCTATTCTGGACATTTTATATAAATGTAATCCTACGATATGTGGCCTCCTGTGGCTGACTTATTTCACTTGGCTTAGTGTTGAAACCAGTTTCTGCTATACAATTTCTGCATGATCTTGGACACGTTACTTAATTATAACATCTGGAAAGTGGTAATAATATTAACACCAGTCCTCACAGGTCAGTATGATAAGAAAATAAGTAAATATTCAATAACCAAAAAACCAAACCCGTTGCCGTTGAGTCCATTCAGACTCACAGCGACCCTATAGGACAAAGTAGAACTGCCCCATAGGGTTCCCAAGGAGCAGCTGGTGGATTCAAACTGCTGACCTTTTGGTTAGCAGCCAAACGCTTAACCACTGTGCCACCAGAGCTCTAAATATTCAATAAGTAGTCATTATTGTTAACATTAGTTAGGAGACACAAGCCCAATGCATTTTCTGGATCTTTGCATTCATTTGTTCAACAAATATTTATCAAACACCTACTATATGGCAGACATTATTCTAGGCACTGAGTCTACAGCAGTGAACAAAACACACAAAAATCTCCCTGCCCTCATGGAGCTTGTATTCTACTGGCAGGAGACAGACAATAATATAAAAATGTAAAATACATTTACATATGTTTAATATATGATGATAACTTTTATGAATAAAAATAAAACAGGAACCTGTTGGAAAGGGTTTTTAGTTTTAAATAATGTGGTCAGGGATGGTCTCATTGAAAAGGTGACATTAAGTAATGACCCTAAGGTGATCTTACAAGTCCTTTTTTAAATTAGGAGAGAACTGTATTTGCCACCTAAAATATCTATGAAGTGCATTGAATTTATTGAATTATAATACACCAAATTAATTATCAATAAATAACTTTACACATCTTATGTTAGATATTTTTTAAATGAATGATAAATTTTAAACGTAGTCTCTGCCCTTTTGGAAATTAAATTTTTCTCTGAAATGCATCATAATTTAAAATAACATTTTCAAGTAAATTTTTTAAAAAAGAAGAAACGAAGTAAGAAATTATGTGTTTAATTTGCATTCATCTACCATCATTTATTGCTGCATAAACCAAATCAGTTACATGACTATTATAGTTAAGAAGGAGCAGTATTAGACAGTTTTGGAGCTGGATATATTTTGGTCTCTGTATCTGTTAAAAAGAAATGAAAAGGGCAGTACATATGCATTTTCTATTCCAACCTAGTACAATGGAACACACAATGAACACATCATACTGATTTTTAGCAAATGTAATAAAAAATGAAAAGATGAGAATGTTGTAAATACAATTTCACTCTTATATTTCCAAGTGGAACCACTAAATCACATTGTATCTTACATGGTATATTTTATGTCACAGAATTAGAAACAGCCTTGAGAGGTCATATAATCCATCGCAAGGCCTTTACCAGGTAGATGAGAACCTAGCCTCCTTTTCAGGCCTTCCAAAGCTTTTCAGTTTTTAGGAAAGTTTCTTACATCTAACCCACACTTTCTATTATGAAGCTTAAGTCTGTTTTTTGTTATAGTGTATTTTTCAGTGACACTAGCACCGTCGTAACAGGAGTGTAATATAGAAGTTACTATTGAGAGTAGTAGAGCCAGACCACCAGGATCCAAATCCCAGTTCTGCCATTAGCTAGCTGGGTGACCCTGGACAAGTTAGTCTCTCTGTGCCTCAGTTGCCTGATCTGCAAGATGTAGATAATAATATTACCTACCTTGTAAGTTTGTTGTGAGGAATAAATGAGTTATGTTACATAAAAACTTTGAGAATTGCCTAAGCATTCAATAAATATTAGCTATTCATATACATAAATATATATATGCATATTAAGGTATATATTAATTCTCTATTGGTGTATAACAAATTACCCCAAATTTAGCAGCTTAAAACAATAAACAATTATCTCACAGTTTCTGTGGTCCAGGAATTTGAGAGCAGCTTAGCTGGAGAGCAAAGATGTCAGCTTGGGTTACAATCATTTGATGGCTTAACTGAGGCTGGAGGAACTGCTACCAAGATGGCTCGCTCACAAGGCTGTTGTTAAGAGGCTTCAGTCCTCACTGCCAGGGCCTCTCCATAGGGCTGCTCTGGTGCCCTCACAACAGGCCTCCCCCAGAGCAAGTGTTCCAAGAGAGAGCAGGACAGAGCTGCAATGCCTTTTATGACCTACCCTCATGAGTCACATTCCATCACTTCTGCCACATTCTATTCATCAGAAACAAGTAAGCACAGCACACACTCAAGGGAGGAGAATTAAACTCTACTTCTTGAAGGGAGGATTATCAAAAATGTGTGGACATATTTTAAAACCGCCACAAGGGGTCATTCTTTCTTTCTTTTAAGTGCCTCTGGTTTTGCAAGTTTAGGAAGAATCCTTAGAGACCTCTCATTCTGCTATTTGTTTAAACGGTAGAAATAAAAGTGAATTTTCTGTTCAATATTTAGACTAAAGGGATTGTGGACTGGATCTATTATCTTGAGAAAATCATCAATAATAAATTTGTTATAAAAAAATGCTCACTGTTTCTAAGACTTACATAAGTCAGCTCAAAAATGACTTTGAAGATTTGCCCTGGGCCATTTTAGAATAGATTTAGAGTATTAATTAATATGCCAGCACATATCTAAATACATCAGATGGTCTGGCCAAAGAAACTATGCTGACTTTTCCCACCCTGGGCTCTACTTCTTTAAAGCATTTAGACATGGATATAGCCATGACAGAATACTTAGTTCTCAAATACTTGAGCTCTCTGTGTGTAAGAATTTGGTTTTCCATTTTATTGTGAGTGAAGAATAAACTGAATATAGAATCTAATGTAGAAATAAACTGAATGTGATTTTGTTCACAGTTAAAAATGTATTCTGTTCTAGCATAACTCATAATCAGTTTTTCAAAAATATATGTTTGAAATTTTCAGGTAGGCCTGGGCATTGTGTATGGAGATAAAATATACCATTAAAATGCATCTCTGTCATCCTTGCTATTATAGTGTTTCATTGTATCTATTTTTTAACTGTTTTTGTTACATAATACATATACAGAAAGACAGAAATCACAAATGTACAACAAAGCAACAATATCTGTGTTAAAAAAAGAATATTACCAGTGCCCTAAAAGCCCCCCTCATCCTTCCTCAGTCACTATCCCAACGAAGGTAGTCTGTATTTGACTTCTAACCCCACAGATTAATGCAGCCTTTTTAAAAAGTTTACAGAAATGGAATCATACTCTAGGTACTCTTTTTCATCTAGGTTCTTTTGCTCAACATTAGGTTTATGAGACTCATCCATGTGGCCTATAGCAATATTTTGTTCATTCTCATTGTTTTATAGTGTTCCATTGTACGAATATACCACTTTTTTTTTTTTTTTTTTAATCCATTGGTGCTATATATTAAACTACTGTCTGTCTTAGCCTCAAACTCACTCTTCTGTTCTCGACTTTGTAATGCTGGAACTGTGACTCATCTAACCAGGCTTCTCCTTTATCAGTTGGCTACCCAACTCTGCCTGTTTGGAGCACTAGAGGGAGACCAGAAGGCTGGGGAAGGGAGAAAGGACTTGCTACTTCCTGTTTGTTTGCTGTTTCTGTTAGCATCGTTTTAGCAATGGCAGCAGCAGTTGCTTCCAGTCTCAAGTTTATGGCATTTCCCAAACCAGCCTCATTGTGTCCTCTTAGAAGTACTATCAGTGCTGGGCAGCACCCCCTCCTTAGGATCTGGGTCCCAACTTTGTTCTCTAAGGACTGATAACACCACCCTCTTTACTTTGTTCCCCAGCACTAGATGTGGTAGCTGATTCCTGCATTATTACTGTGTTACCTATGTGTCCCCTTTTCTTTTTTTAACTTCTCCATCACCTGTTCATCCGAACAATTCCTTATGTTAAATTTTCTTTGTTAAAATAACTGGTTCAACTTCAATTTAAAAAAAAAAAAAACAGTCACCTTCAAGTTGATTCTGACTCATGGTGACCCCATATATGTCACAGTAGAACTGTGCTCCACAGGGTTTTCAATGGCCGATTTATTTGGCAGTAGATTGCCAGAACTTTCTTCTGAGGTGCCTCTGGGTAGACTCAAACTGCCAACCTTTGTTTTAGCAGCCTAGCATGTGAAGCTTTTGCACCATGCAGGGACTCCTCAACTTCAATAAAAAGTAGATAATACCTGGGTCTTTTCTAGACTCTGGTAGATACATGATTCTAGTAGTAATGCATGACTGGGTTGTCTCAAGAGTAGGCTATGTTGAATAACGCTGCCCTGAAGGTTCTTGCGCATGTCTTTTGGTGAATATGTGTATATACCTAGAAATGGAATTGCTGAGTCATAGGATATGTGTATATTCCACTTTAGTAGATACTGCCAAAAAGTTTTCCAAAGCCAATCATTGCATTGATTTTAAGACATTCCCAGTATTTCACATCTGATTTTCAGAACTTTTTTTTTTAACTAAAAAAAAAGTCAATAAAATCCACCTTGTTGTCATTTAATCTCTACTTCAGAATTTTTATGTTGCAATGCTAAAGAAAACTAGGCTCTACTGTTGCTTGAGAAAGGATTTTGTATCCTTAATGCCTCTATCAGTGCCTGGCACATAGTATATAATGAATGAATAATAAGAGTAAAAAAAAGGAATTTTAAATCTGTTCTTTTGTACAGTTGAACTAATGTAAAATAGTAATGTAAATCAAGGTCTGTCCTACCCAGGGAATACTAAATAGCACCAGCACACATACCTAGCACATACAGTAACCCCAGCTGTAGATGAACAGGCCTGATTCCACAGGTTGCTTCTATTGCCCTGTAAGACCCACTTCTATCTCCACAGTATGGTGAAGTGAATTGATACAGAAGCAGGCCCAATAGTGGCAGGGGATCTGCTTACTGATTTGGGTAGCCTCTTTAGCACATCAATTTCATAGTTCAAACCTCTCTGAAGAATCTTTAGTGGGGATCCTAAACTGAACTGAATCCCCTTGAGATTTATTCTTAGAGCAATTCAGACTTCAGTGTGCCCCCAAACATATATTATACTCTAGCAATCACCTACAGGAGGCCTCAAGATAAACAATCCATATCTGTAAACACCATCTGAGGTCTTCACAAGCCAAACCCTCAAGAACCAATGGGTTTTTAGCACTGGCTAGAAATTCAGGACTCCTGATCTGAGCAAACCATGAAGAAAAATTAGCAGATTGTAGAAAATGTCAGTATAGGAGGCTGACTATGATACAGCACTCTTAAATCCACTCAAGAAAAATCAGGATGGGGGGCAAGGAAAAGAGGGAGTGAGGGCAACATACACATTTGTTTATAAAATAATCCTATGGTTTTTAGGACAACACAGTTACCAACTGTATAAACCCATATTTTTATAATACAGGATTGTTAGGTGTCATTCTTCTGATTTTACAAACAATACAACCTCACTGGGGTTTCATTAACACAGTAATTACACCAGTCCATATCGGAAAAACAAAACAAAACCCATTGCCATCAAGTGGATTTCATCTCACAGTGACCCTGTAGGACAGAGTAGAACAGCCCCATAGGGTTTCCAACTCATCAATCTTTATGGAAGCAGACTGCTGCATCATTCTCTCATGGAGCTGCTGGTGGGTTTGAACCGCTTATCTTATGTTTAGCAGCTGAGCCCTTAACCATTGCGCCACTAGAGCTCCAACAATCCATATAATGGGGTTTTTTTCATTGACAAATAGTGAGGAGGCAGAAATACTTGAACTATGAATTATACACAATTTATTTAAAAATCTCTAGGTGTATAAGGCATGTTTTGTGACTCATCATAGGCAGAGATCTAGCCATGGACTTGTTGCAAATGGATGTTACTTCTCATGCACTATTTGTCACAGAAAAGAGGCTAACACCTTCTGATGTCATCATGCAAGTTAGAAATAATTTCTATTTCTGATTCCTCAGTTCTCATTCTTCCCCTCTCCTTTCCCTTCCTGTCAAATGCTATATTATAGTTACTGGTTGCCATTGAGTTGATTCCAACTCATGGTGACCCCATGTGTGTCAGAGTAGAATTATGTTCTTTAGGGCTTTCAATGGTTGATTTTTCAAAAAGTAGATCACCAGGCCTTTTCTCCAAGGTGCCTTTGAGTGGATTTGAACCACCAACCTTTCGGTTAGCAGCCTAGCGTGTGAACTATTTGTGCAACATTTAAAGAACTTGATCATCGCAAATTGTCTGTTGTTGTACAACAAACCAACCTAAAATTAGTAGCTTAAGACAGCACTGATTTATGATTTTTCACAATTGTGTGGGTTCAGGGGCAGTTCTTTTAGTTTTGTCTGGGCTCATTTATGCTGTTGCATCCACCTGGGCAGGCCGCTGGAGCTGGAGCTGAAGGGTCCAAGTTGGCCTCACCCATATATCTGGGGCCTTGGCAGGAGGTGCTGGAAGCCTGGAATCTGTCTCTCCATGTGGTCTTTCATCATTAAGTAATCTATCTCAGCCTCTTTACGTGCAAGTTCCAAGACAGTGAAGGCAAAAACTGCCTAGGCTCTGGAACTCAAACAGTGTCACTTCCACAATATTCTGCTGGTATAATGAAGCAAGTCCTCAAGTCAGCCTAGATTTATTGCAAGAGGCAACCCCACAAGGGTGTGATTTCAGAGATACGAGATTCATTGCAGTCATTTTATAACAATTGACCACAGGTATATAGATAATCCTTTTGGACCTCACCTGGGGATGCTTGCCAATGTACCTATGCCTCGCCAAGGTTGGGCAGTCAACAAGTTTTTTGAGCACCCATAAGGAACAAAGCAATAGCTACAAATATTCATTACATTTATTTTGTAATTTCTGGTTAATGAGTGTTTTCAAATCCACTTTTGTGGTATTGTCTCAAAATTACCCTTTGAAATAGGTAAAGTTTTCTGACCCCAGTTTGCAGTACATAGGAGACATAGGCCTCACAGTCCTTTGACTGGACATACAGTTCTTTTTCTACATTGGCTCCTCCTCTAAAG
Source organism: Trichechus manatus latirostris (assembly GCF_000243295.1). NCBI lineage: Eukaryota > Metazoa > Chordata > Mammalia > Sirenia > Trichechidae > Trichechus > Trichechus manatus. The sequence goes on along the minus strand of NW_004444032.1, from coordinate 9,985,954 downwards.
GAAGCATTATTTCATGAATCATAAGCCATACCCATGTGCTCTTTGTTATGTGTGTAAATCAGGGCTTTGACCTATTCATTTCGGTTCAAACCCCTGTTGAGAACTGGCATTTCTAACAAGTTCCCTGCTGAGAATTTGCATTTATAATAAGTTCCCTGCTGAGAATTTACATTTATAACACGTTGCCAGGCAATGCAGTAGTTCTCGAAATTTTATTCTACATAAGAATCACATGGGGATCTTATTAAATTATAGGTTCTGATTCAGTATATCTGGAGTGGAAATGCAAATTCTCAGCAGGAATTCAAACCAAAATGAACTGGTTTGAAGCCCTGGCATAAAGAGACCATTAAACCTATAACCAAAAGAAAAAGAATGAGAATGAATGAGAAAAGAATGAGAGTTCTCATCATACCAGGGCTTGGAACCGGTTCATTCCAGTTTCACCCCCAGATATACTGAATCAGAATCTACAGTCTAACACATTCCCCAGGTGATTCTTATATACAACTTCCTGGGAAATTGTTAGAGATGTAAATTCTCAGCAGCGAACTTTCTAGAAATGCAAATTCTCAGCAGGGATTGGAACTGGAACAAACCATTCAAAGACCTGTTATAGGCATATCAGCAGGCAGATTCTTCAGCTGCCAACCACAGCAGAAATTTCTGGATGGAATAAATAGAATATCAGACATAACTAAAAATGCACAAACAGCAGAAGATAAACTAGATAATTGTAATCTCCTAAAAATTAAACACTTAGGCTCATCAAAAGACTTCATCAAGTGTAGAATCTGGGGTCTTAAAGGCCTGTAAGCAGCCATCTAAGATACTCCACTCACTGGTCTCACCCCTTTGTGAGCAAGGGAGAATGAAGAAAATTAAAGATACAAGGGAAAGATTAGTTCAAAGGACTAATGGACCACAACTACCAAGGCCTCCACTAGACTCAGTCCAGTAAAACTAGATGGTGCCTGGCTACCACCACTGATTGCTCTGACAGAGATCACAATAGGGGGTCGGTCCCGGACAGAGCTGGAGAAAAATGTAGAACAAACTTCTAACTCACAAAAAAAGACCAGACTTACTGGCCTGACAGAGACTGCAGAAACCCTGAGAATATGGCCCCCGGACACTCTCTTAGGTCAGTAATGAAGTCACTCCTTAGGTTCACCCTTTAGCCAAAGATTAGACAGGCCCATAAAAAAAAACAAGACTAAAGGGGCACACCAGCCCAGGGACAAGGACTAGAAGTCAGGAGGAGACAGGAAAGCTGGTAATAGGGAACCCAAGGTTGAGAAGGGAGAGTGTTGACTTGTCGTGGGGTTGTTAACCAATGTCGTAAAACAATATGTGTACTAACTGTTTAATGAGAAGCTAGTTAGTTCTGTAAACCTTCATCTAAAGTACAATAAAAAATAAATAAAAAAAGACTTCACCAAAAGGGTAAAAAGAGAACCTACAGACTGGGACAAAAAAATTGGCTATGACGTATCTGACAAGGGTCTAATCTCTAAAATTTATAGAAAACTTCAATGCCTCAACAACAAAAAGACAAACAACCCAATTAAAAAATGGGCAAAGGACATGAACAGACACTTCACCAAAGAAGAATCCAGGTGGCTAAAAAACACATGAAGAGATGCTCACAACCATCAGCTACTAGAGAGATGCAAATCAAAACTACAATGAGATACCATCTCACCCCAGCAACAATGGCACTGATCCAAAAAAAAAAAAAACAGAAAACAATAAATGCTGGCAAGGTTGTGGGGAGACTGGAACTCTTTTTTTTTTTTTTTTATTGTTGTGTTTAAGTGAAAGTTTACAGTTCAAGTTAGTCTCTCATACAAAAATCTATACATACATTGCTAGGTGACCCTGGTTGCTCTCCATTTACTGTGACAGCACATTCCTCCTTTCCACCCTGGATTTCCCGTGTCCATTCAACCAGCTCCTGACCCTCTCTGCCTTCCCATCTCACCTCCAGACAGGAGCTGCCCATTTAGTCTCATGTATCTACTTGAGCTAAGAAGTACACTCTTCACGAGTATCAGTTTATGTCCCATAGTCCAGTCTAATTTTTGTCTGAAGAATTGGCCTTGGAAATGGTTTTAGTTCTGGGTTGACCAAGAGTCCGGGGGCCATGCTTTCTGGGGATCCTCCAGTCTCAGTCAGACCATTAAGTCTGGTTGTTTTTTTTTTTGTTTGTTTTTTACTAGAATTTGAGTTCTGCACCCCACTTTTCTCATGCTCCGTCAGGGACTCTCTGTTGTGTTCCCTGTCAGGGCAGTCATTGGTGGTAGCCAGGCACCATCTAGTTCTTCTGGTCTCAGGCTGATGCAGTCTCTGGTTTACGTGGCCCATTCTGTCTCTTGGGGTAATACTTTCCTTGTGACTTTGGTGTTCTTTATTCTCCTATACTCCAGGTGGTTTGGGACCAATTGATGCATCTTAGATGGTCACTTGCTAGTTTTTGAGACCCCAGATGCCACTCACCAAAGTAGGATGCAGAACATTTTCTTAATAAACTTTGTTATGCCAGTCGACCTAGATGGTCCCTGAAACCATGGTCCCCAGACCCTTACCCCAGCTACTCTGTCCCTCGAAGTGTTTGGTTGTATTCAGGAAACTTCTTAGCTTTGGTTTAGTCCAGTTGTGCTGACTTCCCCTGCAATGCGTGCTGCCCTTCCCTTCACCTAAGATAATTCTTGTCTATTATCTAGTATCCCTCCCCCGCAACCCTTGTAACCGTCAAAGAATGTTTTCTTCCGTGTTTGAACCTTTTCTTGAGTTCTTATAATAATGGTCTTATACAATAGTTGTCCTTTTGTGACTGACTAAATTCACTCAGAATAATGCCTTCCAGATTCCTTCGTGTTATGTTTTCACGGATTCATCGTTGTTCTTTATTGTTGCGTAGTATTCTATTGTGTGAATATACCATAATTTCTTTATCCATTCATCTGTTGATGGGCACCTAGGTTGTTTCCATATTTTGCTATCGTCAACAGTGCTGCAATGAACATGGGTGTGCATATATCTATTCGTGTGATTGCTCTTCTTTCTCTGGGATATATTCCGAAGAGTGGGATTGCTGGATCGTATGGTACTTCTATTTCCAGCTTTTTAAGGAAGTGCCAAATCGATTTCCAAACTGGTTGTACCATTTTACATTCCCACCAGCAGTGTATAAGTGTTCCAGTCTCTCCATAACCTCTCCAACATTTATTATCTTGTGTTTTTTGGATTAATGCTACCCTTGTTGGGGTGAGATGGCATCTCATTGTAGTTTTGATTTCCATTTCTCTAACAGCTAACGATTGTGAGCGTTTGTTCATGTGTCTGTTAGCTGCCTGAATGTCTTCTTTGGTGAAGTGCCTGTTCATATCCTTTGCTCATTTTTAATTGGATTATTTGTCTTGTTGTTATTGAGGTTTTGCAGTATCTTGTAGATCTTAGAGATTAGATGCTGACTGGATTTATCATAGCCAAAAATTTTTTCCCAGTCTGTAGGTTGTCTTTTTACTCTTTTGGTGAAGCCTTTTGATGAGCTTAAGTGTTTGATTTTTAGTCTCTCTTCAGGTGCTTGTGCATCGTTACTTATGGTTCGTATTCTGTCTATGCCATGTATTAGGGCTCCTACTGTTGTCCCTATTTTTTCTTCCATGATATTTATCATTTCTGATTTTATATTTAGGTCTTTGATCCATTTTGAGTTAGTTTTTGTGCATAGTGTGAAGTATGGGTCTTATGTCAGTTTTTTGCAAATGGATATCCAGTTATGCCAGCACCATTTGTTAAAGAGACTATCTTTTCCCCAGTTAATGGATTTTGGGCCTTTGTCAAATATCAGCTGCTCATAGGTAGGATGAATTTCTGTCCGGATTCTCAATTCTTTTCCATTGGTCTATGTATCTGTTGTACCAGTACTAGGCTGTTTTGACTACAGTGGCAGTATAATAGGTTCTAAAATCAGATAGTGTGAGGCATCCCACTTCGTTCTTCTTCTTGAGTAATGCTTTACTTATCTGAGGCCTCTTCCCTTTCCATATGAATTTGGAGATTTGTGAAAGAAACATTTTTTGATGGTTACCAGGGATGGGAGGGGAAAGGAGGAAAAATCACTAACTAGAGAGTAGACACACGTCAACTTTGGTGAAGGGGAAGGCAGTACACAATATGTGGAAGTCAGCACAACATTACCAAGGTAAAGGAAGACACTGAGAGGTACACAAGAATAAAAGATAACGATGGTAAATACTACAACATACACAATCCTGCAACAAGAGTAATAAACAATAATTTATGAATGGAGACATAGGCAGATATATACACTGAATAGGTGTAGGAGGGCATATGGGAGCACAACCCACGTGCATATATAGGTTCCGCTGTGGGTATTTCTACATACAAATTTGTATGTGTTGCATGTATATTCATATATATAAGAGCACACAGGGGGCACAGTCATGGAAAAATCCTAGACAAAAAAAAAAAAAACACACTGTGGGACTGAGTTACTGGGCTTGAAGTCTAGGCACCATAATCTCAGGGGACATTTAGGTCAATTGGTATAACATAGTTCATAAAGACAATGTTCTACATCCCACTTTGGTGAGTAGCATCTGGGGTCTGAAAAGCTTGTGAGTGGCCATCTAAGATACAACTATTGGTCTTTTTCCATCCAGAGCAAAGGAGAGTGAAGAAAACCAAAGACTCAGGGAAACAATTAGTCCAAAGGACTAATGGACCACAGGAACCACAGCCTCTACTAGCCTGAGACCAGAAGAACTAGATGAAACCCAGGTACCACTATCTACAGCTCTGACCAGGATCACAACAGAAGGTCCCGGTTAGAGTAGGAAAAAAATGTAGCACAAAATTCATATTCATAAAAAAGACCAGATTTACTGGTCCGAGAGAGAGGGGAGGAACCACCGAGACTATGGCCCTTAGACAATCTTCTAACTTGGAATTGAAGACATCCCTGAAGAGCACTTTTTCACCAAATAATAGACAGACCTGTAAAATAAACAATAACACCCATGAGGAAAGTGCTCCTTAGTAAAATTATCTACATGAGACCAAAAGGGCAACATCTGCTCAAAAACAAACATGAGAAGGCTGGAAAGGGCAGGGAAACTGGACAAATGGAAATGGAGAACTCAGGGTGGTAATGGGGAGAGTGCTGACACATTGCAGGGATTGCAACCAATGTCACGGAACAATTCATGTACACACTATTGAATAGGAAACTAATTTCCTCTGTAAATCTTCACCTGAAGCACAATTAAAAAAAGAAAAAAAGAAATTTCTGGAGGGAATCAAAGTTCTTGTAACCCAATCCAAAGTTCCAAGGAGAAAATTGAATTGACAGTTATATATTTATATATATGCACATATAGTGCCATTAGAAAGGAGATATTTAAAATGTGTGAAAACAAGTAAACTAAAAATCATGAGAGCAAACTTATCTGCTAATAGTTCCTGGCAAGCATTAAAATCAATTTAGAGGAGATAATGATGCTGGAAGTGTCTAGAAAATGAGTTATGGGGAGAAATATAAAACAAAAAATGCTTACCATGTATATTTTCAATGGGAGAAAGTCTGGAAAAATAGACCAATGGCTTCTAAAGGTACATATCGTAATTCTGTAATGACCAGCTACAATTACAGAGTAACATCCTGCACTTTAACTGCTAATGCAGTGTGGGAGCACCTCTTGCTTACAGCACCTTGGACAGAGGATACGGTGGGTTTCATTAGCTTCAGCAGCTTAAGAGCTCCTGTTTAGGATTTTATCTTAGACCCTGCATAGTCTGTGAACATGCTTCTCCACTTCCTTGCTTTGGAGTAAAATTGTCTTCTAAATAATTTTTTCCTCTAGATTTTTTTCATTAAACTGCTTAAAATTGTGGTTTTTGAAATGTAAATGTATAATCCAGGAAAAAAAAGTTAAAATATTTTCACATTTAAGGTACAGGACTACTGTAACTTCTTTCACTGGCTAACTACTCTCCTACCATCCAGCCTTTCCTCACTACAAAAATCCTACGCTGCTAACACTTTCCTCATCCCCTGCTTCAGGCTTCTGACTGCTAGTCACAGCCTTCTAGAAACTTAATTCCTAGAGCCTTGCCAAAAAAACCAAACCTGTGGTCGTCAAGTCAGACTCATAGCAATCCTACAGGACAGAGTAGAACTGCTCCATAGGATTTCCAAGGCTGTAAATCTTTATGGAAGCAGACTGCCACATCTTTCTCCTGCCCTATAACCTTATAGGGGTAAAAAGTTGATTTGTTCTTATTTTCCTTGAGCCAGCCTTATATTTTCACTCTTCCTTTGTCATGTGCCAGATGCAAACCAACTCCCTCTGGTAACACACACTGTTGGATGCCTACCAAGAAACTATTTTCCTCTTCCTTATGCCAGCAGAGATCTCTGTCTCTCTCTCTCTCTCTTTTTTTTTTTTTTTTTTTGTTTCTGTGTTCACCTCCTCCATATGATTTGGATATATTTTTTATTGGTCTGAGCCAGTGGTTCTCAACTTTTTGGGCTCAGGACCACCTTACACTGTTAAAAATGATTGAGAACCTCAAAGAACTTTCTTATGATATATATATATATATATATATATATATATATATATATATATGTTGTTGTTGTGTGCCATTGAGTTGTTTCCAATGCATAGCAACCCTATAGGACAGAGTAGAACTGCCCCATAGCGTTTCCAAGGGGTGACTGGTAGATTTGAGTTGCTAAACATTTTTGGTTAACAGCTGTGCTCTTAACCACTATGCCACCAGGGCTCCGTGACATATGTATATATAGTGTAGATATAGATACGTTATGGATTGAATTGTGTCTCTTGAAAATATATGTTGTAAATCCTAACTAACCTCTATACCTGTGGCTATAATCTCATTTGGGAATGGGTTATCTTCGTTATGTTAATGAGACAGGATTAGTGTAGGGTGTGTTTAATTCAATCTCTTTTGAGATATAAAAAAGATTAAACAAGCAAGCAAAAGAAGCAGAGATGGCGGAAGAGAGACACCAAGCTACATGAAGATCACCCAGGAGCAGAAGCTCAAAGAGACAAGGATCTTCCTCCAGAGCCAACAGAGAGAGAAAGCCTTCCCCTAGAGCTGGCACCCTGAATTCAGACTTTCGGCCTCCTAAACGGTGAGAAAATAAATTTGTTTGTTAAAGCCACCCACTCGTGGCATTTCTGTTGCAGCACTATACACACACACACACACATATATGTTGTTGTGTGCCATTGAGTTGATTCTGATTTATGTCGACCTCATGTGACAGTAGAACTGCCCCATAGGTTTTTGAGGCTGTAATCTTTACAGGAACAGATTGCCAGGTCTTTTCTCCCACACAGGCACTGGGTAGGTTCAAACCGCCAACCTTTTGGTTAGCAGTCGAGCATTAACCATTGCTCTACCAGGGTTCCTTTATATATATAATTTCACAATATATAAATATACGTATTTTTATATATAGTTTTCATGATAGAAATTAAAATTATGAATTTAAAAAATATTTAGTAATTCATTTAAAAATAACAGTAATATATTCACCATATGCTAATTTAAATAATATTATTTATGAAAAAAATCAGATTTCTAAAACAAAACATGTAATTAGAAGAGTGGTACTGTTTTACATTTTTTCAAATCTCTTTAACGTCTGACTTAATAGAAGGCAGATTCTCCTATCTGCCTCTGCATATAATCTGTTGCCATCCCATATCATGCAGCCTCTGGAAAACTCCACTCTCTATTCATGAGACAATGAGTGTGAAAAGGGTCGGGGGGAACAACCACTTACTTTGTATTATTATGAAAACAGTTTCAACCACTTGAAAGCATCTCAGGATCCTCTAGGTGTTCCCAGGTCACATGCTGAAAGCCACTGGTAGAAACCAATCAGGTGGTCCTTTATGCTTGCCAGTGATTGGCTTAGGGGTGAGCATGTGACTCAATCCCCCCACTCCATGAGACACGAGGGGCCATCTGCTAGAGTTTTGTGAACAATTTCTTTGCTCTTAAAAAGCTGAGATCTTTATCAGTTAAGTGACTTATTTAAGAAAAAAAACTTCCTCTGTCTCAGACAAAAAAGGATTTAGTGCCAGGAATAAGGTGTTTACAAAGTCATGCAGGGCTTCAAGAGCAGACATCTGAAGCTGCCACTGTACTTGGATTCAACTTTGCACCTCTGTAGCTACAATTTAATGAGTGGAAAGCTGCTTCTGCTATTGCTAACACTGCTGCAGCTGTCTAAAACCCATGAAACTGGCGATGAGACTTGGGACTCCACTGTAGACACTCACCACCTTCAGCCACCACAGGCAGAAGAAGATGGTTTCCATCTCACTTCCACCTGCTACCTCTCTCTACTATCTAGTTGGCAGGACTTGAGTTATATCTCCCAAAGCTTGGAGAGACAAAACAGGATCTTCCCCTAGAGCCTCTAGAGGACACATGGCCCTGCCAGCATCCTGAGTTCAGACTACTACCTCCAGAACTGTGAGACAATACATTTCTGTTCTTTAAGTCACTGTTTGTGGTATTTTGTTGAGCAGCCCTAGGAAATGAATTAAAAAACCCAACCAAACCCGTTGACGTTGAGTGGATTCTGACTCATAGTGACCCTACAGGACAGAGTAGAACTGCCCCATACAGTTTACAACAAGCAGGTGGTGGATTCCAACTGCCAACCTTTTGGGCAGCAGCTGAGCTCTTAACCATTGGGCCACCAGGGCTCGAGGAAACAAATACTCTAAGTAATATCTACAAATCTAGCAACCAGCCATGTGTAATCTGCACAAGGCACAGTATTCTACAGTATGATGGTGCTGCTCTCGATGCCTCCGTGTTGAGGAACTCCTACTCTTCCCTCAGGATATTATATGTGACACCAACCAACCGATGTATGGAATGACAAGGCACCAGCATAAAAAATCCATATACTAAATATTGTTGTTGTTGTTGGGTGCCGTCGAGTCGATTCTGATTCACAGCAACCCTATATGACAGAGTAGAACTGTCCCATAGGGTTTCCTAGGCTGTAAATCTTTACAGAAGCAGATAGCCAGGTCTTTTCTCCCATGGAGCCACTGGGTGGGTTTGAACCTCAGAAATTTAGGCTAGCAGCTAAGTGCTTAACAATTGCTCCACCAGGGCTCCTTTATTAAATATTAGTTGAGCTTAATTTTATATTTACCAGAAAATAAGATACAAGTTATAATACTTATTCCAATATCCAACAAGCCTGCATGCCCCTTTGGAAACCACTGGGTATAGTTAGCGCACAGGGCAATGCCTAAAGAGAGCAGCCTAGGAGATGGGCCCCATGGTGGGAGGAGGCTTTTGGGCCCCTGAGAAAAAGATCTGAGAACAGGGAGGAGAAAGGGAAATTTCAAGCACTGTTCTTCAGTTTTGGCTCTCAACAAACTACTAGCACAAGTCCTAATTCAATGTCACAATCAGCAATTATTATTAATCATCTATTTCTGCTAGTTACTTAACTTATTTTCTTTATCCTATTTCTGTTTGTCTGCTGACAGTCAAAGCAAAATCTATTCTTTATTGTATACTGAAAATATTTAGTGGCATGATTCTGCAACCGTGAGGCCTCAGTGAATATCTGTTTGCTAACTGACTAACATAAGAAACAGGAAAAGGTCTGTTAAAGGATACATACCACAAACCCAAAACCAAACCCATTGCCATCGAGTCAATTCCAACTCATAGCAACTCTGTAGGACAGAGTAGAACTGCCCCTTAGAGTTTCTAAGGAGTGGCTGGTGGATTCAAACTGTTGACTTTTTGGTTAGCAGCCAAGCTCTTAACCACTGCACCACCAAGGATCCGTATGTTAAAAAAAAACAAAACAAACCCATTGCCGTCGAGTCGATTGCGACTCATAGCGACCCTATAGGACAGTGTAGAACTGCCCCCACAGGGTTTCCAAGGAGTGCCTGGTGGATTTGAATGGCTGACCTTTTGGTTAGCAGCCATAGCTCTTAACCACTATGCCACCAGGGTTTCCAAGGCTCCATACATAGAGAGCCTTAAATTTCCACTTAAAAGAAGTTCTACTTTATACCAAGTGTGGGTTGACTTGAAAGTTTTCAGTAATTTAACTTTTTTTTTGATAAGTTTGAGCAGAAGTACTTTGCAGCTAATAAGAATTTTTACCTATTATTTTTTTATTTTCTTCTTAGGATATTTCAAAATGGCTTAAATGGCTTATTAATTAGACTATATCATATCTAAGTGTCAATTTTTGAATGAAAAGGAGCATTTACACAAGCTTCATTAACATTAGAGCTAAAAATACAAAGAAGATTGTTTGATCCTTTCCCCTACCTTTTCATATGGGACCTGGGGACATTAAAATATTTGCTCAAAAAGAGGTTTTTATGAAAAAATTATCAAATCTCTGATTACTTTGTTATGTGGTGCAGTTAAGCTTAAATTTTTAATCAAAAAGAGTAAATACATTCCAGCTTGAGTTCCTGTAGATAATTGTGGCTCTGTTCCTTTTTAAGTCTGTACTGTATTAACTATTCATTTAACAAGTTCATAGTGTACATGTATTCATAATAAAATGTAATGGAAATTAAAATTAGAAAAAGTCATTTAAACAAACATATTAAATTCAAAATTGTGGCAGAAACCTGGGCCTTATAGAAGGCCAACTGATTTCTCATTCCAGCTTTGCCACTTCCTAGCAGTGAACAAGTAATTTAATCTTTCTAGGTCTTAGTATCCTCCTGCGTAACATGAGAATAACAATACCTGCCTCTTGGGCGTTTTTTGGTTTTGTAAAGACTAGAGATAATGTGACAGGCACCCAGCATAGTGCCCAAACATAGTGTCCATGTAGGAAGCTGTTAATAATGATAATAATAATTCAACAAAAAGAAAAGTTCAATAGGTAGTTAAAGCTTTGTCATTTTCAGGAGAAGAATTAAAATAATGAATAACTTTAGGTTTTGTTAGAAATATTTGTAATTAAAAATGCACATTAAAAAATCAGGAATAATAGATGCAACACCAAAGGCACAATCTATAAAAGGAAAAAAAAAGATAAATTAGACTTCATCAAATTTAGATTTTTGCTCTTCAAAACCTACTATTTAGAAAGTGAAGAGACAAATTCCAGACTGAGAAAATATTTGCAAATCAATATCTGATTAAAAAATTTGTATCCAGAATATATAAAAAAAATTCAAACCTCAATAAGAAGAAAACAAACAACCCAACTAAAAAATTGGTAAAAGACTTTACATAGACACTTCACCAAACAAGATATATGGGTGGCAAAAAGCACATGAAAAGATGCTCAACATTATTAACCACCCCAAACCCAAACCCACTGCCATCGTGTTGATTCAGACTTCTAGTGACCCTATAGGACAGAGTAGAATTGCCCCATAGGGTTTCTAAGGTAAGAGAGGACTTGGGTGGGACATTCCAAATTTCCATTTTCTTTTTCACCTCCATCTAGGTCCCCCTCCTTAATCAATAAAACAGGAATTAGGTCTCAGTTCCAAGAGTGACTTCCTGTCATGAAAACCAATGTCTTTTAGTAGATGAGTGTAATCTGTCTACGTAATATTATTATAGAATATATTAGGACTTATTTTATACAGCTTAGTGTGAGATTTCTGTTTATCATTCTTTTTCTCTACAATATTCTTCCTCTTTTCATACCATTTCTTGGACTGATATAGATTCCTAACTTCATTTTTTATTCCTCTGCTACTTTGGAAGATTTAAAAAAAATTTCTTCTAATGGCTATCCTTAAATTTTTATATAAACATATGCTTTAATTTCTCTTGAGTGAACGCCTAGGAGTGGAATGACTGGGTGGTATGGTAAGTGTATGTATATTTAACTTTTTAAGAAACTGCTGAACTGTATTTCAAAGTGGTTCCATTTTATGTTTTCTCCTGCAGTGTATGAAGAGTTTCAGTTGCTCCATGTCTTTGTCAATACTTGGCATGGTTAGCCTTTTTAATTCTGCACTCTAATAGATGTATAGTGATATCTCATTGTGATTTTAATTTGCATTTCCCTGCTGGTTAATAAAAGAACCATTGTGGTGCAGTTGGTTAAAATGCTCTGCTGCTAACCAAAAGGTTGGCAGTTTGAACCCACCAGCTGCTCCACGGGAGAAAGATGTGCAGCCAGCTCCCGTAAAGATTGTTGTTGTTAGGTGCCATTGAGTTGGTTCCAACTCAGAGACACCCAGTCCTGTGTCATCCTTACAGTCATTGCCATGTTTGAACCCACTGTTGCAGCCACTGTGTCAATACATCTCGTTAAGCGTCTTCCTCTTTTTCGATGACCCTCTACTTTACAAGGCACGATGTCCTTTTCCAGGGACTAGTCCCTCCTGATAACATGTCCAAAGTATGTGAGACAAAGTCTCACCATCCTTGCTTCTAAGGAGCATTATGGCTGTAGTTCTTCCAAGACACTTTTGTTTGTTCTTCTGGCAGTCCATGGCATATTCATGGACTGCCATGAATATTCTCTGCCAACACCATAATTCAAATACATCAGTTCTTCCTTCTTCCTTATTCGTTGTCCAGCTTTTGCATGCATATGAGGCAATTGAAAATACCATGCCTTGGATCAGGTGCACCTTGGTCCTCAAGGTGACATCTTTGCTTTCTAACACTTTAAAGAGGTCTTTTGCAACAGATTTGCCTAATGCAATACTTCATTTAATTTCTTGACTGCTGCTTCCATTGGTGTTGATCGTGGATCCAAGTAAAATGAAATCCTTAACAACTTCAGTATTTTCTCCATTTATCATGATGTTGATTATTGGTCCAGTTGTGAGGATTTTTGTTTTCTTTATACTGAAGTGTAATCCATACTGAAGGCTGTAGTTGATCTTCATCACTAATTACGTAACTTAAATTTCCTGGTCAGTGAAATAAATCCATAAGATGTCATGGACAAGGACTCAGAACTTTTTTATTTAGTGATATAGAAAGTTTAGCAAAAATTGGGTTTAATATCAGAGTCAGATTCCAGGCTAAGTTAGAAATGTAAAACTCATAACCTTGAGAGAAGTAGAAGCTCAGGAAGCCAGGTCAGGATCATGGGGTGGGGGTTAGTGAGGGGGTGACGGGAGGGGAGGAGGCGGGCACAATCAGGTATGCTAATTCAAGGCTTGAAGTAGCCAAGGCTATAGACAAATGGGAGGCAGGAGACACTGAAGTACAGGCTCTGGGCCTGAAGCAGGCTTGCCCAGAAAACCATGCCCTCTTCAGGGAGAAGGAAACCTGACGACCTCATGATCTGCTTCTTCATGAACTGTCCTCTGTTAAAACAATAATAATTATTATATATATCAAAAAATCAAAATTATCTCTCTTGAGTTTTTGACATAGTGAAGAGTGGTCTTTGGTTTGTAATAGAAATTTTTAATTTTTAGAGGCATATACAATGTTTTAACTAGGGGTGAGTTGGAAGTCTTTAGTTTATTATTTACACTCATGAAAAAAAACAACTATAAATTGAGAATATTTTATGAATGTTTCATTCTGTTGTACATAGGGTTGCTATGAGTTGGAACCAACTCAATGGCACCTAACAACAATATTAAATTAAATATCTAAAAATCATCTGCTCTTTTTTAACCAAAGAAGCATTTAAATTGAGAAGTATTTTGCACAATCCGTGGTGCTAGTACCTTTTAGAGCTGAGGACTGACTTTGTTATTGTTGTTGTTAGTTGTTGTCAAGTCGATTCTGATTCACGGCAACCCTGTATGTGCAGAGTAGAACTGTTCCATAGGGTTTTCCTGGCAGTGACTTTTCAGAGAATCACCAGGCCTTACTTCTGAGTCACCTCTGGGTGGGTATCAACTGCCAATCTTTCAGTTAGTAGTCCAGCACTTAACCATTTCCATCACCCAGTAACTAAATTGAGAAGCATTTTGGGTTAAACAAAATTACTTTTCTTCTGACACCTGAAATTAATTTTCCTAATAATCCTTGAGAATGAATAAAACAGTAAAAATGAATTTGGTAGGCCTATATTATTAACCATAGTTTGTGAACATTTAAAAAAAAATTATGACTATACAAATTGCAAGTGCAAAAATCTTACATCATTAAAGGTGGGTCACCTCTTGACTTCTGGCAAGCTGTGAGGTTGGTGCTGTTGTTAGGTGCCGTCCAGTCAATTTTGACTTATAGCAACCCCAGTGATATAGGTACATATTCCTCCTTGAGTTCTGAATTGAGAAGGTGCCTGAAGACCAAAATTATTCACAGGTGATGAAACACATGAGGAGTTCCTTAAAGAATATAGTATGGAGGGTACTTTGAAAATATGGTGTTTAGAGAAGATGGAATATAGATTGGTTCATTTTTATTTTTAGTTCTAATTTTTAAAAAATATTATCCAAAACACAGAAACAATGCAAAGAGAGGCAGCATGACTTTTCAATGTCACACTGAAGCATTAACAGACCCACCAAAGTATAATAATTATCTATGCTCTGTTGTTGTTTGGTGCTGTCAGGTAGATTTTTGACTCATACTGATCCTACAGGCCAGAGTAGAACTGCACCATAGGATTTCCATGGCTGTAATCTTTACAGAAGGAGCCCTGGTGTTGCAATGGTTAAGTGCTGGGCTGTTAAACTGAAAGGTTGGTGGTTTGGAACCACCCAGTAGCACTGTGGGAAAAAGACCTGGCATCCGCTCGCCTAAGTATTCAAAAAAAATTATTAAAAACCTGTTGTCAGGGGAGTTGATTCCGACTCACAGCAACTCTATAGGACAGAGTAGAACTGCCCCATTGGGTTTGCAAGGAGCGGCTGGTTTCCAACTGCCAACCTTTTGGTTAGCAGCCAAGCTCTTAATCACTTCACCACCACGGCTCCCCATAAAGATTGTTGTTGTTATTGTTGTTAGGTGCCTTTGAGTCGGTTCTGACTCATAGCAACCCTGTGTACAACAGAACGAAACACTGCCCAGTCCTGCGCCATCCTCAAAATTTTTATGCTTGAGCCCATTGTTGCAGCCACTGTGTTAATCCATCTTGTTGAGGATATTCCTCTTTTTTGCTCGCCCTCCACTTTACCAAGCATGATGTCTTTCTCCAGGGACTGATCCCTCCTGGTAACATGTCCAAAGTATGTGAGGCGTAGTCTCGCCATCCTTGCTTTCTAAGGAACATTCTGCTTGTATTTCTTCCAACACAGATTTGTTCATTCTTTTGGCAGTCCGTGGTATATTCAATATTCTTTGCCAACACCACAATTCAAAGGCGTCAATTCTTCAGTCTTCCTTATTCATTGTCCAGGTTTCACATGCTATATGATGGGATTAAAAACACCATAGTTTGGGTCAGGTGCACCTTAGTCCTTAAACTGACATCTTTACTTTTTTATACTTTAAAGAGGTCTTTTGCAGATTTGCTCAATGCAATGCATCTTTTCCATGAAGATTACAGCCTAGAAAACACTATGGGGCAGTTCTACTCCGTCACATGGGGTTGCTATGAGTTGAAATCGACTGATGGCACCTAACAACAACCTTATTTATTTTTATTGTACTTTAGACGAAAGTTTCCAGAACAAACTAGCTTCTCATTAAATAATCAGTACACATATTATTTTGTGACATTGGTTACCAACCCCGCGACATGCCAACACCTTCCCCTTCTCGACCTTGGGTTCCTTATTACCGGTTTTCCTGTCTCCTCTTGCCTTCTAGTCCTTGCCCCTGGGCTGTTGTGCCCCTTTAGTCTTGTTTTGTTTTATGGGCCAGTCTAATCTTTGCCTAAAGGGTGAACTTCAGGAGTGGCTTCATTACTGAGCTAAGAGGGTGTCCGGGGTGTCTGGTCTTTTTTTTTGTAAGTTAGAATTTTGTTTTACACTTTTCTCCAGCTCTGTACAGGACCCTCTATTGTGATTCCTATCAGAGCAGTCGGTGGTGGTAGCTGGGCACCATCTAGTTGTGCTGGACTCAGTTTGGTAGAGGCTGTGGTAGTTGTGGTCCATTAGTCCTTTGGACTAATCTTTCCCTTATATCTTTGGTTTTCTTCATTCTCCCTTGCTCCAGATGGGGTGGG
>NW_004444032.1:9789595-9969722 GCF_000243295.1 Trichechus manatus latirostris | reverse complement strand
TTTTTCTCCAGCTCTGTCCGGGACCCTCCATTGTGATCCCTGTCAGAGCAGTCGGTGGTGGTAGCTGGGCACCATCTAGTTGTGCTGGACTCAGTTTGGTGGAGGCTGTGGTAGTTGTGGTCCATTAGTCCTTTGGACTAATCTTTCCCTTATATCTTTGGTTTTCTTCATTCTCCCTTGCTCCTGAAGGGGTGAGACCAGTGGAGTATCTTAGATGGCTGCTCACAAGGTTTTAAGACCCCAGACGCTACTCACCCACGTAGAAGGTAGAACATTTTCTTTATAAAATATGTTAAGCCAACTGAGCTAGATGTTCCCCAAGACCATGGTCCCCATAGCCCTCAGCCCGGTAATTCGGTCCCTCGGGGAGTTTGGACGTGTCTATGGAGCTTCCATGACCTTGCCTTGGACAAGCTGTGCTGGCTTCCCCAGTACTGTGTATTGTCTTAGCCTTCACCAAAGTTACCACTTATCTATTGTCTATTTAGTGTTTTCCCATTCCTACCCCTCCCCTCCCTCGTAACCATCAAAGATTGTTTCTTTTTGTGTGTAAACGTTTTCATGAGTTTTTATAGTAGTGGTCACATACAATATTTTTCCTTTAGTGATTGACTTATTTCACTCAGCATAATGCCTTCCAAATGCATCCATGTTGTGAGATGCTTCACAGATTTATCATTGTTCTTTATCGTCGTGTAGTACTCCATTATGTGTATGTACCATAGTTTGTTTATCCATTCGTCTGTTGATGGGCATCTAGGTTGTTTCCATCTTTTTGCTATTGTGAACAATGCTGCTATGAACATGAGTGTGCATATGTCTATTTGTGCAATGGCTCTTATTTCTCTATTATATATTCCTAGTAGTGGGATTGCTGGATCATATGGTATTTCTATTTCTAGCTTTCTAAGGAAGTGCCATATCATTTTCCAAATTGTTGTACCATTTTGCATTCCCACCAGCAGTATATAAGAGTTCCAATCTCCCGGTAGCCTCTCCAACATTCGTTATTTTCTGTTTTTTTGATTTGTGCCAGTAATGCTGGGGTGAGATGGTATGTCTTTGTGGTTTTGATTTGCATTTCTCTAATGGTTAGTGATCGTGAGCATTTCCTCACATGTCTGTTAGCCCCTTGAATGTCTTCTTTGGTAAAGTGTCTGTTCATTTCCTTTGTCCGTTTTTTAACTGGATTATTTGTCTTTTTTGTTGTAGAGGTGTTGGATTTTCCGGTAGATTTTAGAGATTAGAACTTTGTCAGCTTTAAGCCAAAATTTTTTTTCCCAATCTGTAGGTTCTCTCTTTAGTCTTTTGGTGAAGTCTTTTAATAAGCATAAGTGTTTAATTTTTAGAAGATCCCAGTTATCTAGCTTATCTTCTAGAGTTTGTGTGTTATTAGTTATGGTTTGTATTCTGTTAATGCCATGTATTAGGGCCTCTAGTGTTGATTCTATTTTTTCTTCTATGATCTTTATACGTCTTTGATCCATTTTGAATTAGTTTTTGTGTATGGTGTGAGGTATGAGTCCTGTTTCATTTTTTCGCAGATGGACATCCAGTTTTGCCAGCACCATTTGTTAAAAAGACCGTCGGTTCCCCATTTGATGGACTTTGAGCCCTTGTCAAAGATCAGGTGACGGTAGGTGGATGGATTTACAGCTGAGTTTTCGATTCTGTTTCATTGGTCAATGTATCTGTCAGTACCAGGCTGTTTTGACTATCACAGCTGTATAGTAGGTTCTGAGGTCAGGTAGTGCGAGTCCTCCTACTTTATTCTTCTTTTTCAATATTGCTTTGCTTATCTGGGGCCTCTTCCCGTTCCATATAAAGTTAATGATTAGTTTTTCCATCTCTTTAAAAAATGTTGTTGGTATTTGGATTGGGATTGCATTGTATTTGTAGATTGCTTTGGGTAGAACTGTCATTTTCACAATGTTGAGTCTATCTATCCATGAGCATGGTATGTTTTTCCATTTATGTAGATCTCTTTCGGTATCTTGCAGTAGTGTTTTGTAGTTTCCTTTGTATAGGTCTTTTACATCTCTGGTTAGATTTATTCCTAAGTATTTTATTTTGGGGGAGGCTATTATAAATGGTATTGTTTTCTTGATTTCCTTTTCATCATTCTCTTTATTGGTGTATAGGAATCCAACTGACTTTTGTATGTTTATATTATATCCTGCTACTCTGCTCAATCTGTTAGTTCCAGAAGTTTTCTCATGGAGTCTTTCTACGTATAGTATCATATCATCTGCAAATAGGGACAGTTTTACTTCTTCCTTACCAATTTGGATGCCCTTTATTTCTTTCTCTTGTCTTCTTGCTCTAGCTAGGACTTCTAGCACAATGTTAAACAGGAGTGGTGATAAAGGGCATCCTTGTCTTGTTCCTGTTCTCAAGGGGAATGTTTTCAGCCTCTCTCCATTAAGAATGATGTTGGCTGTTGGTTTCATAATTTATTATGCTGAGGAATTTCCCTTCTATACTTCTTTTATTGAGAGTTTTTATCAGAAATGGGTGTTGGACTTTGTTGAATGCCTTTTCTGCATCGATTGAGATGATCACGTGATTCTTTTCTTTTATTATATTTAATTGGTAGATTACATTGATTGATTTTCTAATGCTGAACCTTCCTTGCATACCTGGTATGAATTCCACTTGTTTGTGGTGTATTTTTTTTTCTTGATATGATGCTGAATTCTATTGGCTAGAATTTTTGCATCTATATTCATGAGAGATATTGGTCTATAATTTTCTTTTTTTGTGGTGTCAGCCTGAATCTAGGACACAAGACCGCATCAGCCAGATACTAACCTAGGTAATAAACTCTCAAGGATAAATCAAAACTAAAAGATTTACAACAGGGAACCAGAGAGGTTAATATGTAAATGACAACAACGTCAGAACAATAAAAGAGGGAATCAACAGTGTAGATATAGAACTTTCATATGGAGAGGAAGTCAAGGTGATACCAAGTAATAAAAGACTGGTTCAAATTTAGGAAAATAAGGTAACCACAATTTCAAGGTAACCACAAAGAAAGTCAACAACAATCTTTATGGAAGCAGATGGCTACATCTTTCTTCCTCCAAGTGGCTGGTAACTTCACCACCCACCTGTCAATTAGCAGTGGAGCACTTAACCACTGTGCCACCAAATGTCTTATCTAGGCTCTAAAGGTCAGCAAACTTTTTCTGTAAAGAGCCAGACAGTAAATATTCATGTGTTGAGTTTTTTATTTTGGTTGTTTTACAATTCTTTAAACATGTAGAAACCATTCTTAGCTCATAGGCTATATACCCAAATAGCCATTGGCTGGATTTGGTCTGTGTGCTGCAGTTTGCTGACCCCATTCTAGGGGAAGTCCTTTTCTTTGACTCACTACTCATTATTGGTTCGAGGCCATTTTATGAAGACACATGTTAGCTTGTAGAGTTTTATCCAGTAAAAAATAATTTCTGTCTGGTAAAAACTCACACAAAGGTTATGGTTTCATTGTCATATGATATTAACCAGGTTTGTATCTCACAGAAAATCTTTTTCTTTTTTTTTTTTTATGAAACATTTGGAGATTATTCTAGATTAACATGCAGTCATAAGAAATTATACAGAGAGATCCCATGTACCCTTTACCCAGTTTCCCACAATGGCAACATCTTGCAGAAGTATAGTATAATTATCACAACCAGGATATTGACATTGATAAAGTCCAGCTACAGAATATTTCCATCAGCACAAGAATCCTTCATGTTGTCATTTTATAGCAATGACCACTTCCCTCAAGCCCCTATCCCTGCCTTAACCCCAGGCACTCACTAATCTGTTCTCCATTTCTATAAGTTTGTCAGTTCAAGAATGCTATATAAATGGAAACAGATAGTAGGAACCTCTTGGGATTGTCTTTTTTCCCTCAGCATAATTCCCTGGACATTCATCTGGTGAACAATTTTTTTTAATTTCCTTTATCAAAGGCCTATAAGTACCTAGTTCCTCAAATGCTCTTTGAACCAACTTTACCATTCCATTTGTTCCTTCAGTAATGAGTTGAAAAAGTCTTTGACATGTATTCATTCTCTAGCTGTATGCATCATATTTTTAACTTTTTGAAAATTATACTTTAGCATAATTATTTAGTCTGTGTTTTCTTCCTACAGATAGTTTCCAGCTTGACTTGATATTTTATTGAGAAAACTTGAATCTGGTCGGAAAAGATCAGACCACTTTTCCTCTCCCACCAGTCAGAATAAAAATGTAATTTGCTTTATTTGAATTTCCCAGTGATAAGAAACATGTTCTCTCTCCGTTGACAGGTTATTTCTGTGAGATTTTTGGGCAAGAATAAAGAAGTTTTAAAATAGCATTTTTATCCTATGCCACTGGTTCTTTTTTCTTTTTTTAAGCAATGCTTCCAACAGTATCTCAGCATAGAGATTTATGTGTAATTGGTCTAAAAACCCCATGTGTCTTTCAGACTTCAATTTTTTGGTTCTAGGGAGGTACAGGAAGTTTATAATAGAAAAGGTATGTTTTCTCAGAAGGGAAGATTAGAAGCCGTTTAATCCAAACTGCTTGCCATCGAGTCCATTCTGACTCACTGCGACCCTATAGGACAGAGTAGAATGGCACTATAGGGTTTCCAAGGAACAGCTGGGAGATTGGAACCGCTGACCTTTTGGTTAGCAGTCAAGCTCATAACCACTGTGCCACCAGGGCAATGAATCTCCTTTAAAAAAAAAAAAAAAACAACAACTTTTTATTATGCAAAATCTCAATCACATACAAAAGTAAAGAGAATAATATAACAACCCCCCATGTAGCCATCATTTAGCTTTAACATCAGCAAATTTGGTCAATCTTCTTTCATCCAGAGCCATCTTTTCCCTCAACTGAGCAAATCTCACACATCCTATAATTTCATCCGTAGATACTTCACGAAGTATCTGTAAGAGTTAAGGCCCTTTTTAATGTAACAATACTATTATCACACCGTTGTTGTTATGTGCCCTCGAGTGGATTCTGATTCATAGCGACCCTACAGGCAGAGTAGAACTGTCCCATAGGGTTTCCTAGGCTGAAACCTTTACCAGCATAGACTGCCTGTTTCTCCCTCGGAGAGGCTGGCAGGTTCAAATTGCTTAACCATTGTGCCGCCAGGGCTCCTTATTAATACACTAAAATATAGTAATTTCTTAATATAATTAAATATCCAGTCAGTATTCAAATATTCCCCATTGTCTCAGGTATCTTTTTACAAATACTTTGCTTAAAACAAGATCTAAACAAGATGAACGTGTGTTGTAACAATTTTATTAAGGGATATTGACATACAATAAACTGCACATGTTAAAAGTGTACAATTTGATAACTTTTGACATATTATTCATCTGAGAAATTATCACCACAATCAAAATGATGAACATATCCACCGCCCCCAAAAGTTTCCTCACACTCCCAACTCTCCCCATGCATCCTCATCCCTAAGTAATCACTGATGTACTTTCTGTTGCTATAGATTAATTTGCATTTTATAACATTTCTTACAGATGATATTATACAATATGTACCCCCTTTTTTTTGGTCTGGCTTCTTTCACTCAGCATAATGTTTTTAAGGTCTGTCCATGTTATAGCATGTATCAGTACTTCATTTCATTTTATGACCGAATAATATTCCATTGTATGTATACACCACAATTTGTTTATCTACTCATCAACTGATGAACATTTTGCATGTTTCGACTTTTTGGATGTTATATATAACGCTAAGGAGGCCTGGTGGTGCAATGGTTAAGCACTCGGCTCTAACTGAAAAGTCAGCAGTTCGAACCCATCAGTGTCTCCATGGGAGAAAAGACCTGACAATCTGCTTCCATAAAGATTACAGCCTAGAAAACCCTATGGGGCAGTTCTACTCTGTTCTGTAGGGTTGCTAAAAGTTGGAATTCACTTGGCGTCACAGAACAATATATATAATGCTGCTACGAACATTCATGTACAAGTTTTTGTATGAGCATGTTTTCAATTCTCTTGGGTATATGTGTAGGAGTAGAATTGCTGGGTCCTATGGTAACTCTGCATTTAACTGTTTGAGGAACTGACAAATTGTTTGCCAAAGTGACTGCATCATTTTACATTTCCACCAGCAGTGTGTGAGGGTTCCAATTTCTCCACATCTCAACCAACACTTGCTATTTTGTTTTTGATTATAGCCATCCTAGTACATGTACAGTGGTATTCTCATTGTGGTTTTGATTTCTATTTTCTTGGTGGCTTAATGTGGCTAATGACGTTGTGCATCTTTTCATACGCCTATTGGCCATATACCTTCTTAGAAGAACTGTCTATCTTTTGCTCATTTTTAAATTTGAGTTGTTTGTCTTTTTGTAGTTGAGTCATAAGAGTTCTTTATATGTTCTGGATACTAGACCCTTATCAGATATCTGATTTATTAATATTTTCTCCCATTCTGTGGTTTGTCTTTTCACTTTCTTGATAGAAAAAAGAAAGCCCTTTGATGCACAAAAGTTTTTAATTGTGATAAAGTTCAATTTACCTATTTTTTTCTTTTATTCTTGTGCTTTGGGTGTCAAACCTAAGCAACAGTTGCGCAATCCAAGGGTATGAAGATATACACCTATGTTTCCAAGTAAGAAATACATAGTTTTCGCCTTTACATTTAGGTTTAATCCATTTGGAGTTAATCTTGGAGTGTGGTGTAAGAGAGGGTTTCAGATTCATGCTTTTGCATGTGGATATCCAGTTGGCCTAGCACTATTTGTTGAAAAGACTATTCTTTTCTATTGAATGGATTGGTACTCTTGTCGAAAATCAACTGGCTATAGATATGTTGGCTTATTTTTGGACCCTCAACTCTATTCCATTGATCTGTCTGTCTGTCCTTATGTCAGTATGACACTCTTTTGATTACTGTAGCTTTGTAGTAGGTTTTGAAATCAGAAAGTGTGAGTCCTCCAACTTTGTTTTTCTTTTTCAAGATTGTTTGGGCTACTTGGGTTTGTTTGTTTTTTTTTTTTTTGTATTTCCATATGTATTTTAGGAACAGCTTGTCCATTCTGCAAAAAAGGAAGTTGGAATTTTGATACAGATTGCATTGAATCAAAAATCTACTTGAGGATTATTGCCTCTTAACAATATTAAGTCTTCCAATCCATGAACATTTATTTAAGCCTTCTTTAATTTTTTTAAACAATGTTTTATTGTTTTCAGTGTACAAGTCTTTTACTTCCTTTGTTAAATTCATTTCTAAGTATTTTATTCTTTTTGATGCTTTGTAAATGGAATTGTTTTCTTAATTTCATTTTTGGAACGTTCATTGCTAGTGTATAGAAATACAACTGGTTTTTGTATATTGATCTTGTATCCTAAAAATTTGCTGATCTTGTTTATTAGCTCTAATATTTTGTGTGTGTAGATTCTTTATATAAAATCGTGTCATCTGTAAGTAGAAAGTTTTATTTTTTCCTTTCCAATCTGGATGCCTTTTGTTTGCTTTTCTTGCCTAATTGTCCTGAATAGAACTTACAGTACAATGTTTAATAGAGTGGCAAGAGCAGATATCTTTTTCTTGCTCCTGATCTTAGAAGGAAAACTTTCAGTCTTTTTCCCTTAAATATGATGTTAAAACCAAAAGAACAAAACAACAACAAAAAAAAAACCATTGCCATCGAGTGGATTCTCACTCATAGCTGTGGGTTTTTCATAGATGTCTTTTATTAGGTTGAGGATGTTCCCTTCTATTACTAGTTTGTTGAGTGTGGTGTGTTTATCATGGAAGGGTGTTGGATTTTGTCAAATGTTTGTTGTGCATCAATTGTGATGATCTTGTTGGGTTTTTTTTCTTTATTCTATTAATACGGTGTGTTAAATTGATTGATTTTCATATGTTGAGCCACCCTTGCGTTCCTGGGTTAAATTCCACTTGGTCATGATGTATAATCCTTTAATTATGCTCCTGGTTTTGGTTTGCTAGTGTTTTCTTGAGGATTTTTGCATCTATATGCATAAAGGAGATTGGTCTGTAGTTTTCTTTTCTTATGATGTCTTTGCCTGACTTTGGAATCAGGGTAATAAGGCTATCATAGAATGAGGTAGAAAGTCTTCTCTCTTTTTTTATTTTTTGGAAGAGTTTGAGAAGGATTGATATTAATCTTTAAATGCTTGGTAAAATTCACAAGTGAAGACATCTGGTCCTGGGTCTTTCTTTGTTGGAAATATTTTTTCAACATGGACAATTTAGTGACATTGATTACATTCTTCAAGTTGTGCAAACATTCTCAACCTCATTTTCTGAGTTGTTCCTCTCCTATTAGCTTAGATTCACTGCCTCCTAAGTTTCCTATCTAATCTTTCGAGTTGCTGGTGTCAATTTGACTCCATAAAGATAGTTCTTAAAAGAGCATAATGCTCAAAGCAGACTTTTTTTTTTTTTTTTTTACTAGCTAAGCTAGACTACTGTTTGGTTTTAAGAAGACTCCAGGGGATATTTTTGATTTAAGGTTTAAAGATTATCTCAGGGCACAGTTTCAGGGATTCATTCAGCCTTCATGGTTCCAGGAAGTCTGGAGTCCATAAGAATGTGAAATTCTGTACTGCATTTTCCTCCTTTTGATCAGATTCCTCTATAGAATCTTTGATCAAAACGTTCAGTAATGGTAGCTAGACACCATCCAGTTCTTCAGGTCTCATGGCAAAGGAGGCAGTTGTTCATGGAGGCAACTAGCCACACATTCCATATCTTCCTTCTATTCCTGATGCTCCTTCTTCCTCTGTTGCTCCAGTCAAATAGAGACCAATTGTTGTGCCTTGAATGGCTGCTTGCAAGCTTTTAAGACCACAGGCACTATGCAAACTAGGAGGTAGAACAGACGCACTGAACACGTTATTAGGCCAATTCACTGGCATATCTCATGAAACCATGACCCTAAACTGCCAAACCAAGGAACAAAATCCCACGAGGTGCTTGGTTGTACATAAGCTGCCTTGGTAGCTATTTCTGTTGTTTTTGTTGTAAATTTTTCTAGCACATAACGTTTGCCAATTCAACTTTTTACAGGTGTAAAACTTATTGACAGTAATTATAATAACTGGCTGTGCAGGAAATTTTTTTGATTATTGTCTCAATCCCTTTACTTGTTATAGTCTATTCAGATTTTCTGTTTCTTCATGAGTCAGTTTTGTGTGTTTCTAGTATTTTTTTCGATTTCACTGAAGTCATCGAATTTGTTGACACACTATTATTCATAGTATTCTTTTATATTCCTTTTCCTTTTTATTTCTGTAAGGTCAGTAGTAATGTTCCTTTTTTCATTTCTGATTTTAGTGGTCATGTGTCGCTTAAGGAGCCCTGGTGGTGCAGTGGTTAAGAGCTACAGTGAGCTATGGCTGCTAACCAAAAGGTCAGCTGTTTGAATCCAGCAGCTGCTCCTTGGAAACCTATGGGGCAGTTTTACTCTGTCCTGTAGGGTTGCTGTGAGTCAGAGTCAACTCGACGGCAATGTGTTTGGTTCTGGTTTGGTGTCGCTTAATGTCCACAATATGTTCTGTGAAATAGAACATTATGCGATTTGGACATTGTGCAAACACCATATTATATACTTAGCAAACAGACATGCCTAAATAATGAGCAATAGCATTCACTGATTTTCCACCTTCGTGTTGTTTAATAACCTTTTGTTTCACTTCCAAATTGATAGTTCCTTTGCCTCTTGCTGCTGCTATCACTAGCACTGGTTTTGCTATGTTTGGGAGACATGATGCACTTCATGGTAATATTTTTGAAAGAAAATTAAACAGAGAGACAATGCTACAACACTCAAGAGATGCACAATACACAAGACTGGATGCTCTACCTATAAGTCGAAGCATACACTGTTATACGGTAAACTTTTTATTTGTAAGTAGGGAAAGTTCACATTAAAATAATGATAGACTAATGATAGAAAGTACAGTATAGTACATACATAAGCCAGTAACATAGGTGTTTATTGTGACTATCAAGATGTATGTATTACAGGTTATATATGTACTGTACCATTATAGGTCTGACAGTGCAATCACTTTGTATGCAAGACACACGAGATACACGCGTTGCATGAGGGAAGCTGTTGCGTTTGCTATGTCTGGTTATGTCCTCTACGTCTTGTTCTCCAGTCGGGATTTCTGAACTCTGTTATAACCTTATGGGACTACGGATACATATGGGGTTGGACATTGCCCAAACAGATGTTATCTGGTACTTGACCGTAATTTGTATCTTCAG
This sequence comes from Trichechus manatus latirostris, assembly GCF_000243295.1. Taxonomy (NCBI): domain Eukaryota; kingdom Metazoa; phylum Chordata; class Mammalia; order Sirenia; family Trichechidae; genus Trichechus; species Trichechus manatus. The sequence continues at coordinate 9,959,447 of NW_004444032.1, read as the reverse complement.
TTATTCTTAGTCAATTTTGTTACTCTCTTCAAAGAATCAACTTTTGGTTTTATTGACTATCATTTTTCTTTTACTGTTTCACTTATCTCCACTCTAATCTTTATTTTTTCCCTCCTGCATGATTCAGGTTAAGCTTGCTCTTCTTTTTCTAGTTTCTTAAGGTGGAAGACTAGGTTATTGACTTGAGATCTTTATTAGTTTTTAATGAAAGCATTTGCAGCATAAATCTCCCTTTGAGCACTGCTTTCACTGCATCCCATAAGTTTTGGCATGTGTGTTTTTGTTTTCTCTTACACAACAAATTTCCCTTGTGATTTCTTCTTTGACCCATTGGTTATTTAGTAGTGTGTTATTTAATTTCCACATATTTGTGAATTTTCCAAATTTCCTTCTGTTATTCATTTTTAATTTAATTCCATTGTGATCAGAGAACATACTTTGTGTGATTTCAATCTTTTTTAATTCATAGCTGGGTCATATGGTAACTTTGTGGTCTAATATTTGGTTTATCCTGGAAAATGTCTCTTGCTTTTCTTTAGTTCTTATGGTTTCCTTTAGCTCTTTGAATGTATTTAAAGTAGCTGATTTAAAGTCTTTTCTGGTGCATCAATTGGTTTCAACCCACCTGGAGTAAAGGAGAATGAAGAACACCAAAGTCACAAGGAAAGTATTAGTCCAAGAGACAGAAAGGGCCACACAAACCAGAGACTGCATCAGCCTGAGACCAGAAGAACTAGATGGTGCCTGGCTACAACCAGTGACTGCCCTGACAGGGAACACAACAGAGTCCCTGACAGAGCAGGAGAAAAGTAGGGTGCAGAACTCAAATTATAGTAAAAAGACCAGACTTAATGGTCTGACTGAGACTGGAGGAACCCCAGAGAGCATGGCCCCTGGACTCTCTGTCAACCCAGAACTAAAATCATTCCTGAGGCCAACTCTTCAGACAAAGATTAGACTGGGCTATGGGACATAAAATGATACTTGTGAAAAGTGTGCTTCCTAGCTCAAGTAGATACATGAGACTAAACAGGCAGCTCCTGTCCGGAAGTGAGATGAGATGGCAGAGAGGGTCAGGAGCTGGTTGAAAGGACAAGGGAAATCCAGGGTGGAAAGGAGGAGTGTGCTGTTACAGTATAGGGAGAACAATTAGGGTCACATAACAATGTATGTATAAATTTTTGTATGAGGGACTAACTTGAATTGTAAACTTTCACTTAAAGTATAACAATAAAATTAAAAAAAAAAAAGTCTTTTCTGGTAAGTCCAATGTCTGGGCTTCCTCAGTGGTAGTTTCTATTCATTGCGTTTTCCCAGTGTATGGGGCCATACTTTCATGTTTCCTTGTATGCCTCATAATTTTTTGTTGAAAACTGGATATTTTGAATCTTGTAATATGCCAACTCTGGAAATCATATTCTCTCTCTTCCCCAGGGTTTTGTTGCTGCTTGTTGTAGTTGTTGTTATTTGCTTGTTTTGTGACTTCTCTGAACTAATTCTATAAGGTCATGTGTGGCCACTGAAGTCTCTGCGTCATTGCTTAGCAGTTGCCTAATGATTGGACAGAGATTTCCTTCAATGCTTGGAACCACAAATCTCCCAGTTTTTGCAGGGGGCTCTGTATGTGTGTCAGGGCACACCTTCAACACTCAGCCAGGCAGTTTACAACTCTGCCTTAGCCTTTACTTCCTGCTTGTGCACAGCCTCAAGAACAGCCAGAGGTGAGAGTTTAGGGCATTCTCAGGTGTTTCGTAAGTACATACACAGCCCTGGCCATGCACGTGGCCTTCTGTATTCTCAGGAATATGTCAAAGCTTTTCAAAGCGCTTATTTCCATTAATACTTCATTCCCTAGTCTTTCCTTCCAAGCTTTTAGGTTAGTTTATTGTTTGCTACAATTATTACCTATCGACTCAGGAAGCGGTGACTAAAACATTTGCCTGTAAATATTTTGACAAACAACCCCAAGCAGTGGCTCTAGCGCTGGAAAAGTTCAAAGTTAGGCAAAATAAATGCAAACCTTTTGAGCTAGCCTTCCAGGGAGTAAACAGATAGGTCAAAACAAAGAATTACTATTCTTTGTGAATGTGGTCCACTCTGCTCCCTCTGATACTCGTACCAGGAACGTGGGCTGCTATTCTAAGCTGGGGAGCAGTGGATGAGACTAGGCTAAGTTAAAATGTCATAAAGCTCACTCTTCTTATTGAAATCAGCTGCTTTTATTGAGTAAGTGTTCCCCTGGTTGCTGCAAACATTTTGTTAGTTTCCAGAGTTCTGAAAAACTTGATTCTGATAGTTTTTGTCTGTTTATCATTGATGTTATGGAGGCGTAGACTTTTGGAGGCCCTTACTCTGCCATTTTTGCTAATATCACTCCTCTATTATTGTTATTTTTAAATTAATACCTCAGTTTTACTTTGGAATTCATAAATATCAATACATAATAATCCATAAACAAAAGTTCTTAAGGTCCTCAATAATTTTTAAGACTGTGAAAGTGTCCTGAGACCAAAATGTTTATGAACTTCTGCTATAGGGCCTTCTTGGTATGCTCCACTGGGTCCTCTGTATTCAGCCAGCCAATGAATGAAGGTGTGCAGGGTCATGCAGAATGTGTTAGGGCCAATTTTGGAAGTGGTATGCATCACTTTACCCACATCCCATTGACCATAACTTAGGCTAACCATAGTTAAGCTAAGCTAATGAGAAGGGACAGTTGGTAATGTAGACGAGCACACAGATAAATGGGTGAGAACCAACAGTTTATGCCACAATGTCTAATTTTGCTTCTCTAGACAGAATATAACATATAAATATCTTGAAGAATATTTTATGCTTACTTTTCCTCCCTTGTTTACAACTTATATAAACCATCTCTTAGAATGGAATAGGGGAATTATAGTATGGTACTTGCCCAAAAAATCTTTGCTTGCAAGTAAGATTTTCCACAGGTCTAATGAAGTGATAGTTCAATTGGCAGGAGTCCCTGGGTAGTGTAAACAGTTAAGCGGTAGAGTACTAGCCAAAATGTTGGCAGTTCAAACCTACACAGAAGCATCTTGGAAGATAGGCCAGGTCTGCTTCTGAAAGATCTTAGCCTTGAAAACATCATGGAGCAGTTCTATTGTGCACGCATGGGATCACCACGAGTAGGAATTGACTCGACGGCAACTAACAACAATGAATTGATAGCCTCAACCCAAAAGATTCATTCCTTAAGCTTTGTCTTACAGAAATACTTGCAGACGTAGCCAAGAGGAAATGTATGCTATTCATTGCAGCAGTGCTTATAATACTGAACAATTAGAAAAATCTAAATTTACGTCATCAGAGGAATTGCTAAATAAACTATGCTATATAAAATTACAATTCAGTGATGAAAGAGGAAATGTATTAAAATGGAAAAGATCTTTAGGACATGTTTTTGAGTAAAAATTATAAGCTGCAGAATGTCACCCATATATGTATGTGTAATATACATAATTCAACAATTTTAGAAAACACAATACTACAAATTTTCTATGGATATAGAAACATGCACGTATGCACATATCTATACATTTTCATATATGTAAATATGTAGAGAAAGGTTGGGTATGTCATACTTGAAACCAGAGGTTTGCAAACCTTTTCTGTAAAGGGCCAGATAGTAAATATTTCCAGCTTTACTGGCCATAACCATCTCTGTCATAATTATTCAACTCTATCATTGTGGCACAAAAGCAGCCATAGACATTATGTATATAAATGGACACAGCTGTTCCAATAAAACTTTATTTATAAAAACAGGCAGAGGGTTGAATTTGGTCCAGTAACCATAGTTTGCCAACCTCTGTTCTAAACTGATTATAGTGGTTACCTCAGCTGAAGGGGGATGAAACTCAGAGAGAAAAATGGCCTCAAACACCTTTTTTGTAACAAATATTTTGTAATGCCCTTTTTACTATTCTATCTATAATAGAAATTGACTGATCATATAGTTTATCCTCAAATATAATTTCATAAAATTATGTTACACTTTATATTATAAAGCAGAAATGAAACATCTAGTCATGACTATACAAAATGGCTTAATGAAATAGGCAGATACTTACATCTTAATCTGAATCGCAATGAATGCAACAGTACAAACACAGACAAATACAGGTCTGTTGTAAGAATGAGTCAAATATCTCATGTAATGCTGATATAGTACATGAAAAACATGGTTTTCTGAAATGGTGAACAACTCTAAGTTCAGAACATAACAGAGTCAAATCTTCCCTTGATACACATCGTAACTGCATAATTGGAAAATTCATGGCATATTAAAAATATGCAAAAAATACTTGTGTTTAAACCTAGATGCCCATCAACAGATGAATGGATAAACAAACTATGGTAGATACACACAATGGAGTACTATGCAACGAGAAAGAACAACAATGAATCTGTGAACCATCTCATAACATGGATGAAACTGGAGGACATTATGCTGAGTGAAATAAGTCAATCACAAAAGGACAAATATTGTATGAGACCTCTATCGTAAAAACCCATGAAAAAGTTCACACACAAAATGTAACAATCTTTGTTGGTTACCAGGGATGGGAGGGATGGGGGGGAAACATTAAATAGGCAATAGATAAGTGGTATCTTGGATGAAGGGTGAGACAGTACACAATACAGGAGAAACTAGCACAACTTGTACAAGGAAAGGTCATGGAAGCCCCATAGACACATCCAAACTCCCTGTGGGACTGAATTGCTGGGCAGAGGGCTGTGGGGACCATGGTCTCGGGGAACATCTAGCTCAATTGGCATGACACAGCTTATAAAGACAATGTTCTACATTCTATCTTGGTGAGTAGTGTCTGGGGTCTTAAAAGCCTGTGAGCGGCCATCTAAGATACTCCACTGGTCTCATCCCTTCAGGAGCAAGGGAGAATGAAGAGACCAGTATACAAGGAAAAGATTAGTCTGAAGGACTACTTGTCCACAGCTACCAAGGCCTCGACCGGACTGAGGCCAGTACAGCTAGATGGTGCCTGGCTACCACCACTGACTCCTCTGACCAGGATCACAACAGAGGGTTCTGGACAGAGCTGGAGAAGGATGTAGAGCATAATTCTAACTCAAAAAAAAAAAAAAAAAACCAGATTTACTGACCTAAAGGAGACTGGAGAAACCCCGAGAGTATGGCCCCCTGACACCCTTTTAGCTCAGTGGTGAAGTTATCTCCGAGGTTCACCGGTCAGCCTGGGAGTGGACAGCCCCATAAAACCAAATGAGACTAACGAGATACAGTAGTCCAGTGACAAGGGCCAGAAGGCAGAAGGGGACAAGGAAGCTGGTGATAGGGAACCCAAGGTTGAGTAAGCATATTGTTAATGTGTTGTGAGATTGTTAACGATTGTCATAGGGCAACATTTGTAGTAACTGTTAAATGAGAAACTATTTTGTTTTGTAAGCCTTCATCTTAAGTGAGAATGACAGCACAATTGGAAGAGCGTAGTCAATGTCACTGAACTGTGCATGGAGAAATTTTTGAAATGGTGTATCTTTGGCTATGTGTATTTTCACCAAAAAAAAAAAGGTTGAGAAGTTAGAGGGTTGATATGTTGTGGGGTTGTTAACCAATGTCATAAAACAACATGTGTACTACTGTTTCATGAGAAACTATTTGTTCTGTAAGCCTTCACCTGAAGTACAATAAATAAATAAATAAATAAAATACTTGTGTTTATTTGTAAAACGCAGTTAGGCGCTAGGCTTAGGTAATTATAAACAGTTTCTCCACCCACATAAATATGTGATAGGACATTTGAAAGCTGTGTGGGGCAAAGAACATATTTTATTAGGCGTGAGTGTCCTCGTACTGCAGACATATATTACATTTCTGGTTTCTTCTCATTAAAATGTCAGTAGTGCCTCCCAATCACTGTAACAATAGAAAACACCCACACACATTTTCAAAACGCTGAGAGAGCAGTACTGACCCCTTAGAGAATCCAGGTACAGAGGAAGAACACAAAACTGGGAGTTGGAGAGGAGGGGGGTGCTCATCCTAGCCTAAGTTACTTTGCTGCTCTTGGTTTCATTTTCTTCATCTGAAAAATGCAGAATTTGATTGTTGTGATATCTCAGATCTATGTAATAATTCCACGTAGGCTGAATATCATCTTTCTTATTGCTAGCTAATAAAACCATAGCTGCTAAAAGTTGTATAGCCATGACTCACTCTGCTGGCTGATTAACATGTTATAAATAGCAACAAAAAGTTTGTGATTTTTTTCAGTGCAAGAGTTGTTATCTTTAAGAATTTATTAACCAAACATGAAATGTTGACCAATTAATAAAAATAGGCTGTGTTTCAAATCTTGCTTGCCATCTTCATTTTTTCAGGTCCTTGATATCCTATGGAGCCCCAGTGGCATGGTGGTTAAGAGCTTGGCTCTAACCAAAAGGCAGTTCAAATCTACCAGCTGCTCCTTGGAAACCCTGTGGGGCAGTTCTTCTCTGTCCTGTAGGGTCGCTATGAGTCAGAATCGGCTTGATGGCAACGAGTTTGGTTTGGTTTATATCCTATATAAAGTTCCTATATATATCACTACGAAGTCTCTGTCTTCAGGTACTCATCATCTGAAATAAATTCTGAAGAGGGGCCAAGATGGCGGAGTAGTCAGACGCTTCCTGTGGTTCCTCTTACAACAAAGACCCAAAAAACAAGTGAATTGATTATATATGACAATCTAGGAGCCCTGAACATCAAAGGCAAAACTGAGGAATCGGACTGAGTGGCAGGGAGAGGGAGAGATGGTTCGGAAGCAGCGAGGAGTTGCCAGACCTGACCTGGCGGGAGTTGGCACCCTTCAGGCCAGATCAGCTGGTGTGCGGGGTGAAGCGAGCAGTGGTGCTCAAGAGACGTTTTCCACATCGGGAGAGACCAAGCAGCAGACAGTCTACCCAGGCCTCCAGAGCCAGTGAAAAGCAGCACTCAATTGGCAAAAGATAAGTACATGAGTCTGACCTACCACATGGATCAAAAAACACCCCCTTTGGGAAAAACCTGTCTCCCATTTACCCTCCCCCTCCCCACTCTGCATTGGGTCCCAGGCTGGTTTCAGCGACTGCCGAGTTCCCTGGGCCAGAAGAAGGACCTCTCACGCACTCTGAGCCATTCTCCCGGCCTTGGAGAGGGAACAAATTAACAAACAGAAAAAAATAATCTACCAGCTCCCCTAAGCCAAAACTCAGGGTAGGCACAGCTCCTTTGCCAAGGCATAGGCATAAGGGATCCATGGACTTGGAATGCCTTTTACCCCTGCATGGACCTGTGTGGGCCCATTTCAACAGTGTAGGCCCTCATTACTACAGTACAACAGGGTATATACCTGAAGCCTAACTTCAACTGTATCAACTATATGGTTAAGTGGTAGGTTTGTGACATTTGACACTGCTCTGCCCATCAAGTAGGGTCCTCACCTACCCACATCAGGGGCCTGAGGACTGGGGGCTCCACCCATGCCACCTAGCCACAAGCAACAAGGGTCAAAGAATAAGTGGTGCCTCCTAGTCCTTACAACCAACAGCACTGGGTGCTCATAGTCTGGCTGCAAAACCCACCCACCTATGCACTCTAGTGAACATGGACACGCTTTCCTTCCAGGCACTCAGGGGCAGCCGTCAGCCCCCTGCCTTACTAAGCACGTGACCCACTACTGCAGCCAGATACCTGTGCCTACACTAATCACCCTTGCCTGTCTAGGACTGTAGGTAAGAGCCTGCACCACACACTTGGTGACCAACTACCTGGACGCCTGAGCTGAATCCACACAAGAAAAGGAAACAGACTCCAGGGCTCAAATACCTAGTAACAGATCTAACCACCTGGTGATGGGACGTAAGAGCTTCGAAGGTGCCAACAGTCAAACTAGCTTACGTGGCCAGCCTATTTGGGTGTATCAAAACAAAACAAGAAGCTAGGACACAGTAAGCAAACACAAAATAAATAAATATAATAACTTATTGATGGATCGGAGACAACAGTTAATATCAAATCACATAAAGAGGCAGACCATGATGGCTTCAGTAAGTGCTCAAAACAAAGAATCAAGAAATTTTCCAGAGGAAGAGAACTTCCTGGAATTACTGGAGGTAGAATACAAAAGATTAATATACAGAACTCTTCGAGACATCAGGAAGGATATCAGGCAAAACACAGAACAATCCAAGGAACATACAGACAAAGCAATAGAGGAACTTAAGAAGATCAGAGAAGAGCAAAATGACAAATTTAACACGTTGCAAGAATCCACAGAGAGGCAGCAATCAGAAATCCAGAAAATTAACAATAAAATTTCAGAATTAGACAACTCAATAGAAAGTCATAGGAGCAGAATTGAGGCAATGGAAGTCAAAATTAGTGACATTGAAGATACAGCACTTGACACCAACTTATTTGAGGAAAAATCAGAGAAAAGGATTTAAAAAAATGAAGAAACCCTAAGAATTATGTGGGACTCTATCAATAGGAATAACCTATGAGTGACTGGAGTACCAGAATGGGGGGGATAACAAAAAATACAGAGAATTGTTGAAGATTTGTTGGTAAAATAAATTTTGATTCACATGTATGCACAAGCAGTTTCCTACACTAGAGAGCAGGACAGATTTCAAATGAAACTGGTATGTTGTATCCATCAAGGGCTTCTGGCTGGAATTTTTTGGCTCACTCCCTCAGATGTCTCCAGTGGATAATCGTCTCCAAAGAGGGAACTTTCTGCAGAGTTAACAGAATTTATAGGAATATTCTGTAGAGCATTAATCTTCTAATGGCTACACCATGAAAAATCTCAGTCACATCTATCTTAAATAGTCTTTAAATACTGACATTAACTCAGCTTCAGCCTTCCTACCATGATTTCCCTTCCTTCCTGAATTCATCTATTTATTACCATTATTAATGTTGTTTACATTTTTGTAAGTTATTCTAATTGCTTTTGGAAAAAAAAAGGGTTCTTTATTATTTGAAAACTATTTTTAAATTATAGTTATGTATGCAAGGTAAAAAGAAAGAAAAGGCAGAAAGAACTTAAGTAGTCCTGATGGTAGAAAATGAAAAAATGAGTTTATTCATGAACTCTTAGTCCTACATATAGAGACATCCACTGTTAATATTTTCTCATTTTAATACTTGGTTCATTATCATCATAATATTTAATAATATTCTTTCACTTTTATATCCTGATTTATCATTTTTAAACGGTATTTTTTTTTTTTTTTTTTTATACTTCCTGTTATATAAGTGATTTATTACACTACATCCCCTTGCCTCTCCCCACTCACTTCCCAATGGTTCTAGCTGGCTGCTATCTTTACTTCTCCTAATGGTTGCCTTTTTGCCTTTAAGTATTATATGAGTCATTTATTTCTCAATTTATAAATGGAAGATTGTATCTACTGATTTCTATCTATGAAAATCAGTAAATTAATGCATTTATTCTCTCTGCCATCTTCCATTTTTGCTAGTTTCAGTATTATCCAATTTTACATGACATAATATTTACATGCTGTTTATCTAATTATATCTAAAGTTAAATCTCCTGTTTGCTACAGTAGGCCATGTGCCCTGCTGCCTCAGGGCGTTTGCATTTGCTCTTCATGGCTTACTCCCTCACTTGATCCAGATTTCTGCTCAGATGCCACCTCCCCAGAGTCCTTCCCAGACCAGCGTATCTAAAAGATCAGGCCTTCCCCTCCACCCCATTTACTCTCTATTCCCTTATTCTGTTTTATTTTCTTCATAGCATTTATCATGATTTAACATTATATGTTTAAGTGTTTATTGTGTGGTTTCACCACTAGAAAATAACTGCATGAGGCGACTTTTGTGGTGTTTGCTGAGTATTCTCAGTGCCTAGAACAGTACCCAGCATACAGGAGGCATTCGACATTTGTTAAATGAATGAAAAAATTCTGTAAAAAGAAAAGTAAGCAGTATCATACAAGTTGTAAATATACAAATGTTATTACCATGGGACCAGGTAGTGTAGCAGAACCAATAAAAGAGGAAACTGTAACGCTATGTCATTAACATTTTGGCAGTCTTCTAAATATCAGTGTCTAATATATCCTTTTAAATTTTATTTCTATTATCATCAATTGTATTGCACTATAGTTTCTAGTTTCTACTTCCCTGTCGTCTTCATTTTTGCATTTTTTTTTTATTTTGTTGAGTACCCCCTCAAGAAAATTTCTCATACAGGGTGATAAACTTTTTGAATATCTTTGTATCTGAATATATCTTTACTCTGCCTTTATATTTGATTGATGCCTTAGCTAAGTGTAGAATTTTAGGTTCTAACACCTTTCTCCTTGATCTTTGATCCTAGTGTACAATGTCTTCCAGCATTTGGTGATGAGAAATCTGAAATCAGTCTGGTTTGGGATCCTTTCTAAGTGTCATGGTTTTCCACCTCCCTCTTTGGAAGATTTCTGAACTCTCACCAGAATGTGTCTAGATATGGGCCTTTTTAATTAGTCCTGTTTGATACTTGGTGAGTCATATTTTTCTTGAGCTAGAGGAAATTTTCTTCTCTTATTTATTTCTCCTCTCCACTGTCTTTGCACAGTCCTTCTAGAACTCCTATCGCATACATTGAAATATCTTCTATTTTCTGTCTATTTATGTTCTGGGAAGTTTCCTCTATTTTATCTTCCCATCTACTCAGTCTTTAGGTAATCCATTTCATCATTTTTCCAATCGATTAAATTATTTTGACAATCATTCTTTTTTTATTGTCCAATTAATCTTTTATTACAGGCTTTTTGTTGTATTTATGTACTATCCTCTAAGTATTGCAGTTAGGACAATTTGAAATTCTCTTCTGTTTCAAAAATTTTCTGTTTCCTATGGGGTCTATTATTTAGTTTGCTCATCTTGGTCCTTCTCTTCCAGGCTGCTGCCTTTCCTTGTATCTGGTGGGCCCTGGCATTCATTTATATATAGGCGTGAAGGCCTACATTGGTTAGCGTAGGCCGTGGTGGGTGTGGTTTCTTTAGTAGTTATGTTCTCTGTTCTCCAGCAGGCCTGTCATTAAGGGGAGAGCTGGCTGCTTCTGTGAAAGTGGCAGGGCTTGCCTGCCAGCATACCTCATTAAAAGATGTGTGGGTGAGGAGCCAGCAGGCAGGCTGGGGAACCCCACAATTGCTAAAATTAAGGAGGGCTGTATTTGGATGGAACAGGTTGAGTGTGTTTCGCTCCTAGGCAGAGCCGCCTTTTCCTCCTCCCTACCTGCATCTGCTGTGGCGTTCTGAAGTCAGCCCAAGCTCTGCATTCCTTCACCTAGGCTTGAAGCACTTTCCTGGGTGCCCGCCATAGGCCTCCTGCCCACTCTCTTAGAGAACTGTTCACCGGCTTTACCTCAGGGGCAAAGTCACTTGGAATAGTGCCTAGTGCTTTACAACTTGTTCAACAAAAATCTATTGAAAGAATAAATGAAGGAAGAGAAGGGGGGAGGGTACCAACTGTCCCTGCAATTCCAAGTGTGCTTCTTTAATAAAGACCCTAAAGATGGCTTCCTGGCCCAGCCATGCTGTGTTGGTTGAACTCAAGCTTGCCAGTTGCCAGAACTTCTTTCATTACATCACGTGTGTTGGGCTAAGGACAATTTTCACTTTTTCCATCAATATGATCCCACCTGCTCACTCTCTCCTATGATTCACTAATTTCGGTGGGAGGAAAAGAAGATAGATGAATGTGTTCAGTTTGCCATCTGCAATCAGAAATATACCCGAAAATGTAGCTACAAAAAAAAAAAAGTATTTTAAAATAAGTATTTACTGAATCCTCACAAAATAGGAGGTTGAAAAAAATAGATCTTTTTTATATAATGATTTTTATTGAGAAAAAAATGACGTAAATAAATTGATTACTTGCTCAAAAAATAATGGGAAATAAGCTAACAATTTTTTTGCTAGTTTTTAATAGAATCACAACATTTTAATACTGTGCCCACTTAATGTTTATTAAACAAAATGAGTGATTATGAATAATAGATGAGATTTCAAGATTTTGTCAACCGTATGTAAGTCTCATTCAATGGGGAAAGAATGCTGTCTTTAATAAATGGTGCTGGGAAAACTGGATCTCCACATACAAAAGAATGAAGTTCACACCATATACGAAAATTAGCTCAAAATGGATCAATGACCTAAATATGAGAACTAAAACCATAAATCTTTTAGAAGAAAACACAGGGGTATTGCTTTGGGACCTAGTTTTTCATAATAGGTTATTATACAACCTATCAAAAGCACAGCAACAAAAGAAAAAAATAGATAAAATGGAATTAATAAAAATTAAAAACTTTGTGCATCCAAGGACTTTACCCAAACGGTGAGGAGATAACCCACAGGATGGGAGAAAATAGTTGGGAACTATATATTTGATAAAAGTTTAATATCTAGAATATATAAAAAACTCCTATAACTCAACAACAAAAAGACAAAGAGTTAAACACAGAATTACCATATTACTTAGCAATTCCACTCCTAAGTGTATACCCACAAGAGTTGAGAAGAGGGACTCAAATAGATACTTGTACATCAGTATTCACAGTATCATTATTCACAATAACTAAAAGGTGGGAACAACCCAAATGTCCGTCAACAGATTAAGGATAAACAAAATGTGGTATATACACCCAATAGAATATTATTCAGCCATAAAGGGAAATGAAGTTCTGATACATGCTATAACATAAATGAATCTTGAAAACATTATTCTAAATGAAATAATAAGTCAGACACATAAAGACAAATATTGTACAATACCTTAAGAGGTATTAAGTTTCTGTTTGGGGTGATGAAAAGTTTTACAAACAGATAGTGGTAATGGTTGCACAATATGTCAACTGTAATAAAAATCGCTGAATGGTACACTTAAAAAATGGTTAAAATGCAGAAACCATATATCCAATAAGAATCTAATAAGCAAAATATATATAAAACTTCAACAACTTAACAACAAAAGGACAAATAACCCAACCATAAAATAGGCAAAGACTTGAACAGACATTTCACCAAAGAGGACATTCAAGTGGCCACCAAACACATGAAAAGATGCTCAACATCATTAGCAATCACAGAGATGGAAGTCAAAATCACAATGAGAAACTATTTCACTTCCGCTAGGATGGCTAAGATAAACCCAGAAAAGAACAATTGTTGTCAAGATGTGGGGAAATTGGAACTCTTATTCATTGCTGGTGGGAACACAGAATTGTACAGCTGTTGTAGAAAACAGTGTGATAGTTTCTCAAAAAACTAAAAATAGAAATATCATAGGATCCAGCAATTCCACTCCTACGTATATATCCAAAATATTTGAAAGTAGAGACTCAGACAGAGACTTGTACACCAATGCTCACTGTAGCACTATTCACAATAGGCAAAAGGTAGAAACAGATTAAATGCTCATCAACAGTTGTATGGATAAACAAAATGTGGTAATACATACAATGGAATACTACAGCAGAAGAAACGAAGTCTTGACACATGCTACAATATGGAAGACATTATGCTTAGTGAAATAAGTCAATCACAAAAGGACAAACATTGTATGACCTCATTTATATAAAAAGACAAGAAAAGGTAAACGTATAGTGACCAAAGTTTATTAGAGGTTACCAGAGGTGGCAGGGACTGGGAAAGGGAGGGGGGGTCACTAAGATAGAAAAATCACATCGATTAAGGGTAGGGTTGCACAGCCGATTATGGCAATTGCTGTCAATAAGCTGTACACCTGTAAAAAGTTGATTGGCAAAAGTTGTGTGATATACTTACAACAACAACAACAAAAAAGAGTAGCTGCTGAGGCTGCTTATATACAACCAAACACCTTGTGGGATTTGGTTCCTTGGTTTGGCGGTTTAGGGTCATGGTTTCATGGGACAGCCCAGTTAATTGGCCTAATGATGTGTTTAGTGCATCTGTTCTACCTCCTAGTTCATTGCATAGTGCATGGGGTCTTAAAAGTTTGCAAGTGGCCATTTAAGGCACAACAGTTGGTCTCTATTTGACTGGAGCAACAGAGGAAGAAAGAGAGTCAGGAGGAGGAAGGTACAGAATATGTGGCTAATTGACTCCATGAACAACTGCCTCCTTTGCCATGAGACCAGAAGAACTGGAGGGTGCCTGGCTACCATTACTGAACATTTTGATCAAAGATTCTATAGAAGAATCTGATCAAAAGGGGGAAAATGCACAACAGAATTTCAAATTCTCATGGAATCCAGACTTCCTGGAGCCATGGAGGCTGGATAAATCCCTCAAGCTATTGCCCTGAGATAATCTTTAAACCTTAAACCAAAAATGTTCCCTGAAGTCTTCTTAGAGCCAATTTACCTCAACTAGTAAAGAAATGTCTGCCTTGAACATTGTGCTCTTTTAAGATCTATTTGCATGGGATCAAATTAACAACAGCAACGTGAAAGATTAGATAGGAAACTTAGGGGGCAATGAGTTTATGCTGATGAAGAAGAACAACTCAGAGAAGGAGGGTGAGAATGGTTGCACAACTTGAAGAATGTAATCAATGTTACTGAATTTACATGTAGAAACTGTTAACTTGGTGTATGTTTTGCTGTGTATATTCTGAAAAACAACAAAAAATAAATGACTAAAAATTAATAGATTAAAAAATGGTTAAAATGGCAAATGTTTTGTTACATGTATTTTACCACATTAAAAAAAACAACTTAGAAAGTAACAAATATAAGATGAGCTGTAAGAGAGTCATTTGCATATTTTGCTTTAACATTTAAGTTTGTTGTTAATATTAGACTCTAATTAGATCATTTCTAGTTTTGTCAGTGTACCTGCTCAGTGTGGTTGTGTCTTTAAAACGACCTGTCTTTGCTGAGCCTAAAATCAGGAAATTGCACGTCTATTGAGAAAGATATTCTTAACTACTAAAACTTTTTCATTCAAAATTTTGTGTAAAATGACTGCAGTGAAACCCGTGAGAGACAGAATTTGACAGGACTGCCTTGTTTTTCTGGGTCTTGCAAGTTTTCCGCCTTTGACAGGGTGCAGTCTTAGCACTTTTCTGTCGTTGGTTTTGGTAGACAGTATTGGAGTTTTCCTTCTCTGACAAGTTTCTGCCTTACACAGTTTCCGGCTTTCACAGGTTTTACTGCATCTCCATCCTCTTGACTACCCATTTAATGAATAACTCCATTTTCTGATTTACTTTCCACGGCTTTATTATGTTGCTGTAGTTTCCTTTCTAGCTTATTGTTGTTAGGTGCCACCAAGTCAATTCCGACTAATAGCAACCCCATGTGACAGAGTAGAATTGTCCCACAGGGTTTTCTAGGCTGTAATCTTCACAGGAGCAGATCACCAGGTCTTTCCCTTGAGGGGCTGCTGGGTAAGTTTGAACCTCCAATCTTTCCGGTTGGCAGCCAAGCGAGTAACCGTTGCACCAGCAGGGCTCCTTCTTTCTAGATTACCAGCATGCTTTCGGAGACAATTTTCCCGTCATCAGTAGGCATGTGCACAGGAACAAAGTACTGGACAAACTAATTCCAGGAATTCCTTGAGGACAAAGTCTACCTGAAGATATCAACGTAGTGCTTTTCACATACTAGAAATGCAATAAACATTTATGGAATTAATGATACGTTTTCTATGGAAAACCTGATAAGAGATATCTATAAGCTGTGTGACATCTGAAGTAAACATCTACTCATGACTTTCACTTTTTGGAGTTTTCCAAAAAGTCCAAGTTCACGGCTTCCTCCTAATTAATGCATAGGGGCCCTAAGAAGCCAGGATGGCATGGGAAAGAAAGACACCAACTGTAGCTGCACTTTATTAGACACACTCCATTAGAAAAAGGATCAACTAAGACACTATCCTCTTTCCAAAGGATTACATTAATAGAAGGTGGCTTTCTTGTCAAATGAGGTGACTTTTTTTGTCTTCTAGACCAAGCTTTTGGTAGTGAACATTTTTGTCTAGGTCAAAACAGGTAATAATATCTTATATGTTAGAGATTATTCTGATAAACAGGAAGAGAGAAATGCAGGAAACAGCATGAATGTGGTCAATAAAGAGCAGATATGGGCGCCGGTCAGAGGAGAGAAGCAGGGGTGTTGTTCCCCATGTGACTATTTGTGTAAACCCAGTTCTCAAAGGCTGCTAGTAGAGTTGATTTGAGTCTAAACAAAAGCGCTCCCAAGTGTTCCTAAGTACCTGTGGCCTTTCTCTAGTGCTTTTCATCCTGGGAAGTCACTACTGAGAAATTCTTGCACTTAATAACCCCAGCCCTCCCAGTCACGGAAACCCTTTTTTGGGATTGTTACCTGGGACACTACTGGAACCTAGTTTACAAATAAAATCCACTGTAGCCTTTAAAACTCAGCCCTCAGGAAAGTAAAGACAACAACTCACTGAATGGGAATAAATATCTGCCAATCATATATCTAATGAGGAACTTGTATTTAGAAGTCATATAACTCAATAATAAAAAAAGACAAATAAATCAATTAAAAAATGAGCAAAAGATCTGAATAGACATTTCTCTAAGGAAGACATAAAAATGGCCAATAAGCACATGAAAAGATACTCAACATATTTAGCCATCAGAGAAATGCAAAACAAAACCACAATGAGGTACCACTTCATATCCAGTAAGATGGATATAATAAAAAAAGACAGATAATAAGTGTGGTGAGGTTGTGGATACTTTGGAACCCTCATACACTGCTGGTGGGAATGTTAAATGGTGCAGCACTTTGGAAAACTGGCAGTTCCTCAAAATGTTACATAGTTATCTTATGATTCAGCAATTCTATTTCTAGGTATATACCACTCCTAGGTATAGTCAGGAGCCATGGTGGCACAGTGGTTAAGAGCTCGGCTGCTAACCAAAATGTCAGCAGTTTGAATCCACCAGCAGCTCCTTGGAAACCCTGTGGGACAGTTCTACCCTGTCCTGTAGGGTCGCTATGAGTCAGAATTGACTCGATGGCAAAAAGGTTTTGTTTTTTTTTACAGGTATAGTCAAGAATCCATAGGTGGTGTAAATGGTTAAGTGCTCACCTACCAGCTGAAAGGTTGGAGGTTCGAACTTACCCAGAGGCACCTTGGAAGACAGGGTGAGTGATCTGCTTTTCAAAGGTCACAGCCTTGAAAATCCTATAAAGCGGTTCTACTCTGCACCCATGATATCGTCATGAGCGAGAAGGGGCTCAATGGCAACTAACAGCAACAGGTATAGTCAAGAGAAGTCAAAACATACGTCCATATGAAAACTTCAAACTTCGGAAACAATACAAATGTCCATCAACTGATAAGCGGATAAACAAAATGTGGTATATTCATTGGAATATTATCTGGCAATAAAAAGGAATGAAGTACTGATAGATGCTACAATATGGATGAACCTATAGAAAACATTATGCTAAGTGAAAGAATCCAGTCACAAAAGACAACATATTGTATAATTCCATTTATACGAAATAACTAGATTAGACAAATCTACAGAGGCAGAGGGTGCAGTTGTGTTTCAGTGGCAGAATTCTTACCTTCAATGCAGAGACTTGGGTTTGACTCCTGGCCAGTGTACCTCATGCATAGCCACCACCTGTCAGTGGAGGCTTTCACGTTGCTGTGATGCTGAACAGGTTTCAGTGGAGCTTCCAGACTAAGGCAGACTAGGAAAAAAGACTTGGCGATCTACTTTTGAAAATCAGCCAGTGGAAACCCTATGGATCACAAGGTCTGATCTGAAACTGATCATGGGGATGGCACAAGACCAGGTGGCCATTTAGTTCCATTGTGCATGGGGTAGCCATGAGTTGGGGTGACTCCAGGCAGCTAACAACAACATGGAGACAGAAAGTTGATTAATGGTTGCCTGGGGCTGGGGTTGCAGGGGAAAAACGGGGAGTGACTATTAATGGGTATGGGTTTCTTTTTGTGGTGGTGAAAATGTAAAAATGATTGTGGTGATGGTTGCCTGAGTCTGTGAATTATACCAAAAACCTTTGAACTCTACCCTTTAAATAAGTAAATTGTACAGTACAGCAAGTCCCTGGTTTATAAACATCAGACAACTCTCCCACTTGCCCTTTAATATTACATAAATTTGCCCTCAATTTGAAATGACTGAACCCCTACTTGCCACAAATTCTTCATCACAATCGCCTTCACTTGCTGCACGTGCAGCTTCTAAGTCATTGAAAAGGCTTTAAGCCTTTTCTTGCACTAAAGTAAGGCTAAATGAGAAAGATATGCACCTGTTCCACTTACCTACAAATTTGACTTAAAGACACACTTAGAAAAGGATCTCATTTGTAACCTGGGGTATGCCTGTATGTGAATCATATCTCAATAAGGTTGTTATTAATTTTAAAAACAAACATACAAACAAAAAACCTCAGCCCTGCTTCAATCACCTTCCATCTTGCACAACCTGGCTTCTCTGCTGTATGTGCTAACCACTCATGCAATTTTCTTACTCCTGCCTCTATCCTCCCAAACCTCAATTTATATTGCACGAATTTGGAATTTAAAATCTAAATAGAGGATGCACCAAGAATTAGCTTTGCATTATTTATAGAAGAGAGAAAACTGCAAGGTGCCATCTGAGCTGCATAAGGAAATTTTCAAGCATCCTCAAATATTTCAGAATATATTAACAGTCATGTTTTTTGTGCTCCCACAGCAAAAACATTTGCTCCCAGTAATCATAAAATTTAATAATCCATTAAGCATTTATAAATCACATTTAACTAGTCTTACTCCCAATCTATATATTCCCAGTCTTTCAAATAAACCCCAAATACCCAAAGACAAATTTAACATTGTATCAGTTACCTGCAACAAAGAAGAATCACTACCTTTCTAGAGCATCACTGTCCAACACCATAGCTATTGGCCTCATGTGGCTATTATGCACTGGAAATGTGGTTAGTCCAAATCAAGATGTGCTCTGAGTGTAAAATACACACTGTACTCAAAAAAAGTAAAATATTTGTTGAAATGATATTTTGGACATGTTAGGTTTAAATAAAATAATTATTAAAATTCATTTCATTTTTCTTTTTACTTTTAATGTGGCTACTAGAAAAATTTAAATTACATATGTGGATCACATTACATTTCTATTGGACAGAGCTGCTCTAGAGAAATACTTAAGAGTTTTGTAGGGACAGTAAATATGCACTAGAAGACAAGGGCTTTGAATAACTTCTCTCATTACAGTTCCCTGCTGCCATCTCTTTTACATACTGATCACTGTCCAGGCCTCTTTAGAGCAGGTGGTAAAGCTGTAACACAAAGCCAACATTGTACTTGTATAAGACAATAAAATAATATGGACTCTTAGGCTTCCTGCTTTTTGCAGCTGTTGCTTTCATAAGACCCCACAGTACTTGCCAGCCAAGAAGGAAAGTTTTTAATTACACTAGCTAAGACTTTTTTAAGGGGGTAAATTTCTAGTATGGAGCAACAAGGTCCCAGAGCCTTAAGACTGGTTTGACTATAACAAGGACATCTAGATGAACACAAAGTGGAAAAGAAGGAAAAACGGATTCTATGTGATCCTAGAGAAAGCCAGAAAATGGATAGTGTGGAAGCGAGTTTAAGGAAGATTCCTAGAGCAAGACTAATCACCAAGATTGTTACCGCAACAACGCGGATTGGAGGCGCCTGCCGCAATAGCCAGTTCTGAGACAGGGGTGAGGTGAGCAGCAAGACATTTATTATATATCGATATATAGGAGACAGAGGGGAATAGATTCCTCCAAAAAACCCGTCTCCTCCACTGGAGATCAGCTGAAGACTTTTATAGGGACAGGATTATGGATCTTAGAAGTTTGGGGTAGTTTCCCCTTGAGGTGATGATGTCTTAGATGAGTTAACCTTCTACAGGTATTCTTAGAGGTTGTCTGGTAACATCCTTAGGGATTATCTGGCGACATCCTGCTTTTTCTTGTCACAAGATGGGTGCTCTGTTTGGTTTTTCATTCTTAGATCATTATCACTTGTTTTTCACCCTCCAGGGAGGAACACTGCTTAATCTTGAACCTTTTTGCAGAGACTGGAGAAACAACATCATGCGACAATGTGGCGGTTAGCAATGGTGAGTAAACAGTAGTGAGCCAGGCCTGTGCAGCCTCTTCCAAGATCTCTATTAAGTGTGAAATTTTAAATCATCAATGTGAACCCTGGGTCTAATTACAATCTGACCACACTTGCACATGTTGAACATGTCTTAGGCTGGGTTCTCCAGAGAAGCAAAACCAGTAAAGTGTATAAATATATATAGAGAGAGAGGTTATATCAAGGAAACAGCTCATGCAATTGTAGAGGCTAGAACGTCCCAAGTCCGTGGATCAGGGTAGAGGCCTCTCCCAAGTCACACAGCTGCAGAAGCTGGCAAGCCCAAGATGGGAAGGTCAGAGAGCAGGGCTCCCACCCACAGGCTGTGCAGGTCAACGAATCCCAGGTTCGGCAGATAAGCTGACAGCTGAATTCCCAAGAACAGGAGATGAGAGGGCAGGAGGCAGCCACAGGATCCAGAGAGAGCAAAAAGCCAGAACGTCTGCTTATATACAGATGCGGGCCATACTCCCAAGGAGACCCCCTTTCATCTGATTGGCTACTCACAGTATATTCAATCATGGGAGTGATTACATTAAAACATGGAGAATCACAGCTCAGCCAAGTTGACACACAATCTTAACCATCACAAACGTATTGATTAAGCATCTGCCTTAATTATTAGCATCCCTGGGTGTCACGCCTGATCAATGCAGACGCTCTTCTATCTCAGGTGACTGATTTCTTGTTATATAGAGCAGTGCTGTCCAACAGAACTTTCTCTGACAATGAAAAAGTTCTAAGCTGCACTGCCCAGTACAGCAGCCACTGGCCACATATGGCTATGGAAACACTTGAAATGTGGCTAGTTGGAATAAGGAACTGAATTTCAAATTTTATTTAATTAACTTAATTAGCCACATGTGGTTAGCGGCTGCTGGATTGGCCAGCACAGGTCTAGAGCCTTGGTACCCCAGGTGTGGTATGCAGACCAGCAGCACAGGCTCTGACTCCACCTGGACTTTCTGAAACACATTCTGCAGTGTACTGAGCTCCCCAGGAGATCCCTATGCACATTCATCAAGACGCAGTTATTTTCACCTTTGAATTTTTGGTTGATACTGTATGTTTTCACTAATGAAGGCATGCTAATTAAAGGACCAATTCAGAATTTTTGTTATGAGTTGTGAATTTTGATACCGCATTATCTAGGATCACATATGTCCCAGCAGCCTCTGGACAACATAAATAAATCCTGCCGATATGAGTCAATAATGAAACTGGGTTTTTAAATTTTATTTCTTGAAAATTTGGGAAACATGAGGTAAAACATGAAGGCACCTAGCAATGACTATACATACATTTTATTCCAGTCTCCTTCTTCTTAGATTTTCATTATTTTTCACAGAACTTTTCAAAACATGGTACGATGAATGCATTCTTCCTTACTGCAAAAGCAGTACTTACAGTCCAAATAAATGAATGAAGCCAAGGGATTTTATCTCAGGAAAATTACTATCACAATGCACTCTTCATTACTGCAAAAGCAGTACTCAGAGGCAAAATAAATAAAACTAAAGGAATTTGAATCTCAGGAAAATTACCATTACTATGTATTCTTCATTATAACAAAAGCAGTGCTAATGGCTAAGCAGCAGCAAAGGCTACCCTAGAATACTGCACCCCATTTTACTTGGATCCACGATCAACACCCATGGAAGCAGCAGTCAGGAAATCAAAAGACACATTGCACTGGGCAAATCAGCTGCAAAAGACCTCTTTTATTGTTGAAAAACAAAGATGTCATCTTGAAGACTAAGGTGTGCCTGACCCAAGCCATGGTATTTTCAATCGCATCATATGCATGCGAAAGCTGGACAATGAATAAGGAAGATGAAAGAAGAATTGATGCCTTTGAATTGTGGTGTTGGCGAAGAATATTGAATATACCATCGACTGCCAAAAGAAATAACAAATCTGTCTTGGAAGAAGTACAACCAGAACGCTCCTTAGAAGAAAGGATGGCGAGACTACATCTTACATACTTTGGACATGTTGTCAGGAAGGATCAGTCCTTGGAGGACATCATGCTTGATAAAATACAGTGTCAGCAGAAAAGAGGAAGACCCTCAATGAGATGAACTGACACAGTGGCTGCAAAAATGGGCTCAAGCATAACAACGATTGTGAGCATGGGGCATGAGAAGGCAGCGTTTTGTTCTGTGGTGCATAGGGTTGCTATGAGTCGGAACCAACTTGACAGCACCTAACAACAACAGAATACTGCAGAACTGCTCACAGTGTGCATTCCACCTGCAACATGTGGAAGCAATGATTGGGCCCTAATATTGAATGCAGGGTAAGAATAAATTATAGGAGTACCAAATCTCTAGAAAAGTACCACTGCAATGCATTATTCCTTATTGGAAATGCATTACTTACTGTTCACAAGCTAGAAAAGAAGGGAGCCAGTAACACCTGGAAACAATGAATGGTATAAAGGACAAAATGGCCACTATGTATGAAGACTGACAATAGCTTATTCTCGCCATAAGTACATTCTCATAAGAATACAGTAAAAGGGAAACATAGTGAAGAGGCAATGTTGGAAAATTCACACATCCAGGAGGCATCACCTAAGATAAAGCTCAATCTAAACAAAAATGAGGCTCTCACTCAGGATTTTTGAGTTTCACGCATTTCAAAAGGCTCCCACCTTGCGGCTTGCTGTTAGATCCCCCAGAGTCAGTTCCAACTCATAGTGACCCTATATACAATGGAAGGAAACACTGCCTGGTCATGCGCCATCCTCACAATCATGATTATGCTTCAGCCCATTGTTGCAGCCACTTTAATGTCAATCCATCTCATTAAGGGTCTTCCTCTTATCCACGGACACTTTACTTTACCAAGCATGATGTCCTTCTCCAGGGACTGGTCCCTCCTGATATGACGTCCAACGTATGTGAGAGGAAGTCTCGCCATCCTGACTTCCAAAGAGCGTTCTGGATGTACTACTTCCAAGACAGATTTGTTGGTTCTTCTGACACTATGTAGTATATTCAATATTCTTTACCAACATCATAATTCAAAGACATCAATTCTTCGGTCTCCCTTATTTATTGTCCAGTTTTCACATGCATATGAGGTGACTGAAAATAGTATGGCTTAGGTCAGGCACACCTTAGTCCGCAAAATGACATCTTTGCTTTACAAAACTTTAAAGAGGTCTTTTGCAGCAGATCTGCCCAATGCAATATATCATTTGATTTCTTGACTGCTGCTTCTATGGGCATTGATTGTGGATCCAAGTAAAATGAAATCCTTAACAACTTCAATCTTTTCTCTGTTTATCACGATGTTGCTTACTGGTCCAGTTGTGAGGATTTTTGTTTTCCTTATGTTGAGATGTAATCCACACTGAAGGCTGTAGTCTTTGATCTTCAATAAATACTTCAAGACCTCTTCAGTTTCAGTAAGGTTGTGTCATCTGCATATCGCAGGTTGTTAATGAGTCGTCCTCCAATCCTGATGTCCCGTTCTTCTTCATATAGTCCAGCTTCTCTGATTATTTGCTCAGCATACAAATTGAATAAGTATGGTGAAAGGATACAACCCTAACGCACACCTTTCCTGACTTTAAACCACGCAGTATCCCCTTTTTCTGTCTGAATGACTGCCTCTTGGTCTACGTACAGGTTCCTCATGAGCACAATTAAGTGTTCTGGAATTCCGATTCTTCGCAATGTTATCTATAATTTGTTATGATTCACACAGTTGAATGCCTTTGCACAGTCAATAAAACACAAGTAAACATCTTTCTGGTAATCTCTGCTTTCAGCCAAGATCCATCTGACATCAGCAATGATATCCCTCCTTTCACATCCTCTTCTGAATCTGGCTTGAATTCCTGGCAGTTCCCTGTGGATGTACTGCTGCAACTGCTTTATCTTCAGCAAAATTTTACTTGTGTATGATATTAACAATATTGCTGGATAATTTCTGAATTTGATTGAATCACCTTTGGAATGGGCACAAATATAGATCTCTTCCAGTTGGTTGGCCAGGTAGCTGTCTTCCAAATTTCTTGGCATAGATGACTGAGCACCTCCAGTGCTACATCCATTTGTTGAAACATCTCACCTGGTATTCCATCAACTCCTGGAGCCTTGTTTTTCACCAGTGCCTTCAGTGCAGCTTGGACTCCTTCCTTCAGTACCATCGGTTCTTGATCATATGCTTCTTCCTGAAATGGATGAACGTCAACCAATTCTTTTTGGTACAGTTAGTTACTCTTTGCATTCTTCCATCTTCTTTTGATGCTTCCTGCATTGTTTAATATTTTCCTCATAGAATCCTTCAATATTGCAACTCGAGGTTTGAATCTTTTCTTCAGTTCAGCTTGAGATATGCCAAGCATGTTCTTCCCTTTTGGTTTTCTAACTCCAAGTCTTTGCACATTGCCTTATAATAATTTCCTTTCCTTCTAGAGCCACCCTTTGAAATCTTCTGTTCAGCTGTTTTACTTTATCATTTTTTCTATTCGCTTTAGCTACTTTATGTTTAAGAGCAAGTTTCAGAGTCTCTTCTCACATGCATTTTGGCCTTTTCTTTCTTTTTTGTCTTTTTAATGACCTTTTGCTTTCTTCATGTATGATATCCTTGTTGTAATTCCACAACTCATGTGGTCTTTGGTCATTAGTGTTCAGTGCCTCAAATCCATTCTTGAGATGGTCTCTAAATTCAGGTGGGATATACTCAAGGTTGTACTTTGGCTCTCGTAGACTTGTTTTAATTTTCTTCAGCTTCAACTTGCATATGAGCAATTGATGGTCTGTTCCGCAGTTGGCCACTGGCCTTGTTCTGACCGATGATATTGAGCTTTTCCACGGTTTCTTTCCACAGATGTAGTTGATTTGATTCCTATGCATTCCATCTGGCGAGGTCCACATGTACAGTCACTGTTTATGTTGTTGAAAAAAGGTATTTGCAATGAAGAAGTCATTGGTCTTGAAAAATTCCATCATGAGATCTCTGATGTCACTTTTATCACAAAGGCCATATTTTCCAACCACTAATCCTTTTTCTTTGTTTCCAACTTTCACATTCCAATCACCAGTAATTATCAATGCATCTTGATTGCATGTTTGATCAATTTCACACTGTAGAAGTTGGTAAAAATCTTCAATTTTCTTATCTTTGGCACTGAATGTCAGTCAACTCTTTTTGGTACAGTGATTCTTGTATTCTTTCCATCTTCTTTTAATGCTTCCTGCATCATTCAACATTTTGCCCACAGAATCCTTCAATATTGCAACTCAAGGCTTGAATTTTTTCCTTCAGTTCTTTCAGCTTGAGAAATACTGACCGTGTTCTTTCCTTTTAGTTTTCTAACTCCAGGTCTTTGCACATTTCACTGTACTACTTTACTTTGTCTTCTGGAGCCATCCTTTGAAATTTACTGCTCAGCTCTTTTATCGTTGCTTCCATTTGCTTTAGCTATTCTAAGTTCAAGAGCAATTTTCAGAATCTCTTCTGACATCCATTTTGTTCTTTTCTTCCTTTCCTATATTTTAATGACCTTTTGCTTTCTTCATGTATGATGTCTTTGATGTTATTCCACAACTAGTCTGGTCTTCGGTCATTAGTGTTCATTGCGTCAAATCTATTCTTGAGATGGTTTCTAAATTCATGTGGGATATACTCAAGGTTGTACTCTGGCTCTCGTGGACTTGTTTTAATTTTTTTCAGCTTTGACTTGAACTTGCTTATGAGCAATTGATGGTTTTTTCTGCAGTCAGCTCCTGGCCTTGTTCTGACTGATGATGTTGAGCTTCTCCATTGTCTCTTTCCACAGATATAGTTGATTTGATTCCTGTGTATTCCATCCGGTGAAGTCCACGTGTATAGTCACCGTTTATGTTGGTGAAAAAACGGTATTTGCAATGAATAAGTCATTTGTCTTGCAAAATTCTATCATGCGATCTCCACTGTTGTTTCTATTACCAAGGCCGTATTTTCCAACTACTGGTCCTTCTTGTTTCCAACCTTTGCATTCTAATCAGCAGTAGTTATCAACGCATCTTGACTGCATGTTTGATCAATTTCAGACTGTAGAAGTTGGTAAAAATTTTCAATTTTCTCATCTTTGGCATTAGTGGTTGGTGCATAAATTTGCATAACAGTCATATTAACTGGTCTTCCTTGTAAGCATATGGATATTATCCTATCACTGACAGCATGTACTTCAGGATTGATCTTGAAATGTTCTTTTTGACCATGAATGCAACGCCATTCCTCTTCAATTTGTCATTCCTGGCATAGTTGACCCTATGATTGTCTGATTAAAAATGGCGAACACCAGTCCATTTCAGTTCACTAATGCCTAGGGTATCAATGTTTATGCATTCCATTCCATTTTTATGATTTCCAGTTTTCCTAGATTCGTACTTCGTACGTTCCATGTTCCTGTTAATGGATGTTTACAGCTGTTTCTTCTCATTCTGAGCTGTGCCACATCAGCAAATGAAGGTCCCAAAAGCTGGACTCCACCCACGTCATTAAGGCAGCTCTTCCCCAGTTGTATTTTGAGTGACTTCCAACCTCAGGGGCTCATCTTCCAGCACTGTATTAGACAACATTCCACTGCTATTCATAAGGTTTTCTCTGGCTAATTTTTTCAGAAGTAGACCGCCATGTCTTCTTGCTAGTCTTAGTCTGGAAGCTCCGCTGAAACGTTGAGGCTAAATGTGTTAAAATCGGGCTACCCCCTTTCCACAGAACTCTAAAAGCATAAAAAGTGGGTGGTGTACGTCCCAGGGGTCTTGAAAGGGTTAAAATTTGGGAAAAAACTAGAGTAGGGGGGTTATTTGGATACACTAATGCTCCTAAAAGAAGCCCTGGTGGCACAATGGTTAAGCGTTCAGCTGCTAACCCGTTAGGGATCGATCGTCAGCAGTTTCAACCCACCAGTTGCTCCATGGGAGAAAGATGTGGCAGTCTGTTTCTGTAGATTATAGCCTTGGAAAACCTATGGGGCAGTTCTAGTTTGTCCTGTAGTGTCACTAATAGTAAACAGAATTTGCATTTCCTTCCCAGGTATACTGAATCACAATCTACATTTTAACAAGATCCCCAGATGATTATTACGTATAAAAAATTTTGAGAACCACTGCTCTACTAGTGGTTCTCAGAATTGGTCCCCAACCAGCAGCACTAGCATAGCCCGGGAACTTGTTAGAAATGCAAATTCTCAGCAGGGGTTTGAACCAGAAGGAAGTTCTTGGACACTCTGGTTGCTATCAGTCAGAATCTACTTGATGGCAGAATTTTTTTTTTTTTTTTAATGCCCCTAAAACTGTATAAAAAGTTTGTGTGCGGGTATTTCTTCACTTTCCTGCCCCTGGAGACACTGTCCATACTTTCCCCTCAGATATTCCAAGAAGTTCATGATCCAAAAATGAGAAATTTCTACCCTACAGGAATGGAGTCCCACAAGTAGAACAGAATTCATCACACAAAGGAAAGCCTTAAAGTTATCCTTTGCTATGCAAAGGCTCTGACTTTATAGTGTTTGCTTATATAAGCCATGCACCATTTTGCTATGTGAACACTTTTCCATTTATGAATCAGAACCTGGCCATACTCAGCTTTGTAGTTCTTCCACTGTGCTTTCACTTCACATCTGCTGATACAAATAAACTACAGATGCACTCTCTTTGCCTTTTTTTTTTTGTTTCAAACCACCACATATAAACATAGCAGCACCGACTGGTGGTTATATGACACATATATTTTTTGTATTATTTTTATGTAATATATATATACACACACACATCCTCATCTTTTTTTTTTTTTTTAGTGCAAAATTGGCCACAAAATACACTCCCATGCAAATACCAGTTTGTGCTAATTTGCACTGCCGGGAGCAAATGGTGAAGATGTAAGTACTGATGTGCTATTGCAGCTGCTACTGATTTTTCAGTTGATTCAGGAATCAACCAGGAAAAACTTTTTATTAATATTATGGAAGTCTAGTTATTATCCACAATACAAAACCACAAATAAAAACATTTGAGGATACTAGCTTCATTCTTTAGCTTACTTTTTCATCAGTTAATACTGCTGGTTTTACATTATAATGAGAAACAATGATCCTTTATTATTTCTTTTAGACAAAAGTTTAAGAATGACACTGTTATGTTGAAGATGAGGTTGCTTTCAGGCTTTGTAAATCTGCCCAAGAGGAACTTCCTCTCTTTGTTAACAAGAACAAAAAAAAAATGTGCTCATGTTTATGTTAAGGCAGTAACTTATTCCAAGTGGACTAGATCCCTAGAGTTAAATGGTATGTCCCCAGTTTCAAACTGGTTCTAAGAATATGCTTTGAATCATTACTTTTCCACTGGTATTTAAGAAGAGACATGTACAAAATGGTAGTTGGCTACTGCAGCCAGGAAAATTAACTCATCACATACAGCCATGTGTTTCCCAGATGAGGAACACATGTATAAGTCTACCCTCATTTTTATTTTGAATGTAAATTTAAAGTTTTTAAAACTACTGAATGCACTTGCAATAGACAGACTTAGGTCCCCTTAATAAACAATTTTCCACTAGTCAGTCTGATGAAAAAGAATAACTTACTATTACTAGAAAGTACGGACAAGACCAATATACATTTAATAAATCTGGCCTTTCTAGGCCAAGAGATTCTTTGGAAATCAGCCCGCCAAGAGATAATTTACCATGACGTTTTAACCCTTTTTTTTACCCTCAGCAGTGTGGTGGACATCATTAAAATGAAAGACCTGGAAAACAGTTCTCAATCTTGCTTCCACTGCCAGATACAAGACAAATGTCATTCACACTTCAACGGTGTGATGTTCCTGGTATGCTAGCTTTTCTCCATTCCTCTCTTTTCCACTCCAGAAAACACACTGGAAGGCAAGTGAGTGATGCTATTAGAAGGATAACTTTGAATCCAGTGAACACAGTACATTATTCATAAAACCTGATACTCCGTCATAGTATTTGCACAATACCTCACACCTGATGACATACTTTTGTTATCAACACCATTCTCAGGGTTCCTCATTCACGTCAGTCCCTTGCCTTTAGTTAAGGCAAAGATTCTCATTTGCAATGTTTTAGATATCTGATTTAGTAACATTAACGAGTAGAAAGGAGTTTTAAAAAATATTTATTATGTTTGGTTTTAGAAATGATAGAAAATAAAAATCGGTACAATTATGTCACATAATTTTAGAAAGGCATGTTTATCCTTTCACACCAGAGGAAAATTTTATGCAATGCCTGAAATGGAACTATCTAAGCTGTTGGTGACACAGGGTAATGCAGCTGATAGGAGAAGCCCTTGTAAATTTTTTAAGTTTTCTTCCCTGCTATTACTTATTTTTGGGCAAATACCAGTGAAAAGAGTTCGGAACATAAAAGGCACCTAGAGTAAAAATTAGACCTTAACTAATAAAAACAGTGGCAAATGTTTACATCAGGAAAAAAAGCCCTATCAATGCAACTTTCCTGCAAGACAATAATATAATGCAAAAGCTATTGGAACTAAAAAGTCTATAAATGCCTGCCTAAACCTGGTACAGGTACATGAGCTAGATAACGACAATCCCTGCTGTGTTTATAAACCTGTAGCTGTTTCATTATCATTTAAATAAGCATGAGAACTGTATTTATATTTAGGCAGGGGCTCTCAAATTATTTATCCATAGTCAAGATTTGTTTTGTTGCATTTGTGTCTTAAAATGCATTGCTGTGTACTCCATTCATGGATGGGTTAAACATTTCTGTTGTCCTTCAAGAATGTAGCAAACATCTAAAATTACTACTTTAAACCAAAGTCCTTTCTCATTATTATAATGCCAGTAATGCTGGCATTGTAATACCATGATTGAAGCACCTGAAATATATTCTGACCAATTTTATATTCTCTGGGCTACAGTTAGGATCCTCAGGATTTGTATGTGTGTACAAACATTGCAAATCATCGATTTAAGCTAATAAAAAAATTGAAAAAGTACAAACAATCTTTTACTACAAAGATTCAAAATCCACATATGGGTCTGTACTAAGAGAAAAATGAACAGGAAGCCAGTAAGCAACACATGTGTGCATTTTCTAATCTGTGAACAAGGTGCTCAGCGGAGCCAGGTCGTATTGAGTTGGGTCTGGTTCTTGATACTGGTATCCATTTTAAGCACTTCTCGGATGGCCATGGTAGCATATGTAGATGGAGGAAGTGAAAAATCCATCTTCAGAGCTTTGTATTTGCCTTCTGCCAGGCAAGAAAGAAGAGAACAGTCAGAAAACTAAAGCAGCTGCAGATAAACTAGAGAGGAGAGCCATATAATCTCTATACAAATACAAAGAACTGTGTCAGGCTGCCACTTCCCCAGGGGCCAGCTGCAGCCCTCAGAGGATGAGACTGTGA
Organism: Trichechus manatus latirostris; assembly: GCF_000243295.1. NCBI lineage: Eukaryota > Metazoa > Chordata > Mammalia > Sirenia > Trichechidae > Trichechus > Trichechus manatus. Next base: position 9,928,888 of record NW_004444032.1, on the reverse strand, counting down.
ACTTAGGAGATCTGTGAGTGTACGACCCAGGTAATCGGCTACAGCAATCCCACTTGGGAACCTTCATAAAAAGGGCAGAAGACAGAAGAGCACAAGAGAAATGCATATAAAATAAATTAAAAAGAAAACAAAACCTAGGGCACAAGGGAAAACAGAAAAATAAAACCTAACAAATGAGAATGCAAATTTAATTTTTAGATTCTTCCTGGACTCTCAGTTACCCTTGTTAACTCTGAGCAAATGAGGGGGAAAGATTTAATCATCTAATATCACAACCATCTGTAACTGAAAAAACCAAATCAGTTGCTGCTGAGTTGATTCTGACTCATGGGGACCCCTTGTGTGCAGAGAAGAACTGCTCCATAGGGTTTTCAAGGCTGTGACCTTTTGGAAACAGATTGCCAGTCCTTTCTTCCGAGGCACATCTATGTGGGTTCAAACTGCCAACCTTTTGGTTGGTAGTTGAGCACTTAACGCTTTGTGCCACCTAAGGACTCAATGATCTACAGCCTTCATTTACTCTTAGTGGAATTTACTGTTTTAGTCACAGAGCTCTAATTATGAAGCTAAGGTGACAAGACACAAAACAGGAACCAAGGAACATGGTGGTGATTATAAGAGCAGTTTTTGCTTTTAACTTGTTTTTGTATGTGAAAACATTTCAAAGCTGCATAGAAACGAGGAAACATTCTTTCATGGCAGAATGCTATGTGGAAGAAACCTGAGGTAAGTATGATACAGAGACATTTTGTATTTAGCAGACCAGAAACCAAACCTGTTGCCATCAAGCTGATTTAGACTCATACTGAGCCTACAGGACAGAACTGCCGCATAGGATATCCAAGGAGTGGCTGGTGGATTCGAACTACTGACCTTCTGGTTAGTAGCCAAGCACTGTATATTCAGCAAAGCCAGTTGATATTCAGTGAGACACTGCGATATAGGCTTAAAAGTTTATATTATGCCTATCACTTAAAAAGCTAAGAGGGTTGCGGGGTGGGGGGTAAGCATCTTTAACAGATCTCATTATTCTCAGTCCTGCCAATTCAGAATTCTCAAGAGAGGCCTGGCATTATAAGTGGGATCAGGAAGATAAAGAAGCTGCTCTTCTAGTTATCACAAACCTAAAGTGTGGTCCACTTTACTTAGGAAAGTCTACAATTCTGAGTGCTTGGGAAAGACGTGCTAAAAAGCTTTAGTAATTTAATGAATGGGTAACAAACACACTGGTAATTAACTGACTTGGAGAATAATGGACGAATGCTTAGGAAGGTAACACAAACTGTTATGCTAGTAATGAAGATGAAATTGCAAAAGAAACTATGGCTTAATCAAGAAAAAACAGTTTAAAAATAAGTTAATTTAACAGCAGAAACTGACAAGCTAATCTTAACATTCACATGAAAACTCAAGGGACTCGGAATAACTCAATCTTGAAAAAGAAGAATCAAGTTGGAGGACTCATACTTCTCGATTTAACACACTTATGGAAGACTCATTATTGTTAATATGGCAATAAAAACCAAAAAACCAAACTCACTGCCATTAAGTCAATTCTGACTCACAGCAACCCTACAGAACACAGTAGAGCTGCCCCATAGGGTTTCCAAGGAGTGGCTGGTGGGTTCGAACTTCTGACCTTTTGGTTAGCAGCCGTAGCTCTTTTTATTATTTTTATTGTGCTTTAAATGAAAGTTTACAGTTCAAGTTAGTTTCCCAAACAAAACTTTATACACACACTGCTATGTAACCCTAGTTGCACTCCCCATACTGTGACAGCACACTCCTCCTTTCCACCCTGGACTTCCTGTGTCCATTCAACCAGCTCCTGTCCCTTTCTGCCTTCTCATCTCACCTCCGGACGGGAGCTGCCCATTTGGACTCATGTATCTACTTGAGCTAAGAAGCACACTCTTCATGAGTATCATTTTATGTCTTATAGTGCAGTCTAATCTTTGTCTGAAGAGTTGGCCTCAGGAATGCTTTTAGTTTGGGGCTAATGGAGAGTCTGGAGGCCATGTCTTCCAGGGTCCCTCCAGTCTCAGTCAGACCAATAATTCTGGTCTTTTTACTAGAATTTGAGCTCTGCACCCCACTTTTCTCCTGCTCCTTCAGGGACTCTCTGTTGTGTTCCCTGTCAGGGCGATCATTAGTGGTAGCTGGGCACCATCTAGTTCTGGTCTCAGGCTGATGGAGTCTCTGGTTTATGTGGCCCTTTTGAGCAGCTGTAGCTCTTAACCACTGCACCACCAGGGCTCCAATATGGCAATACTCCTTCCCAGATTGATCTACATATTCAACACAATCCCTATCAGAATCTCAGCTGACTTCTTTGTAGAAATTGACAAGCTGATTCTAAAATTCATACAGAATTATAAGAGCCAAAATGGCTAAACTTATTACAAATCAATGATAATCAAAACCATGTGATACCCAAAACATCTTGCAATGTGGATAAACCTGGAGGACATTATGTTGAGTGGACTAAGTCAATCACAAAAGGACAGATATTTTATGATCTCACTTTGATGAAATGTTAAGAATAGGTATATATACAAAGATTAATGTTCATTGGTGGTTATGGTGCGGTCGGGGAGGAGAGGGGAAATCATTCTCTAGATCGTAGTCACTTTTTGTTTATGGTGAAGGGAAAGGTAGCACCGAATGTGGGTGAAGTATGCACAGCTTGACTAATGTAACTGATGACAGCAAGTTGTAGACAAAAAAAAGGATCTACTGGTAAATACTATGTTATATATAATTTTGTAACAACAATAAAAAATATATATACACATAAACAAATATGAGCTACAGATGCTCATACTTCTTAGACATAACCAGTCACCTCACAGGATTAGTTTTCTTGTTTTGAAGACTTAGGGTCTTGTGGGACAATTCAGTCAACTGACATAATACAGTTCATAAAGTTTATGTTCTATATCTAGTTTGGTGAGGAGTGTCCAGAGTCTTAAGAGCTTGTGAGCGGCCATCTAGGATACAACTATTGGTCTCTATTTGTCTGGAGCAAAAGAGAAAGTAGGAAACCCAAGAATCAGAGGAGGAACCGATCTACAGGACAAACTGCCTCCATGAACCACGGCCTCTCCTACCTGAGACCAGAAGAACTAGATGGTGATTGGCTACCACTACTGAATGTTCTGATGAGGGTCACAATAGATGGATCCTGATAGAAAGGGAGAAAAATGTGGTACAGAACTACTAACTCTCAAGGAATCCAGACTTATTGGACCCACTGAGATGGGATGAATCCCCAACATTATTGCCCTGAGATGCTCTTTAAACCTTGAAACAATATTATCCCCTGAAATCGCCTTTTAACTAAACAGAAGGTTAGCCCTAAAAATAAAGAATGTCACCCTTGAGTACTGTGCTGTTATAAAAAATTATTTATATGAGATCAAATAACAACAGTTACTCTAAAGAATAGATGAGAAGTTTGGGGGCAGTTGAGATTAAGTTAATGGGAATGGAACAACTAGAATGGAAATAATGAGAATATGGACACAACGTGAAGAATGTAACGAATGTCAATGAACAATATGTGTAGAAATTGTTGAATGGGAATCTCTCAGTTGTTTTACTGTGTATAAAAAACCTACTGCTGTTGAGTTGATTCCGACTCACAGCGACCCTTAGGGCAGAGTAGAACTGCCCCATAGGGTTTCCAAGGAGTGGCTGGTGGATTCGAACTACTGACCTTTCAGTTAGCAGCCAAGCTCTTAATGACGGCACCACCAAGGCTACTTTCACCAAAATTCAATTAAAAAACCCCCAAAACCAGTGTGATATAGGCACAAGGATACACATGGATCAATGGAATAGAAATGGGAGTTTAGAAATAAACCCTAACATTTATGGCCAACTGATTTTTGACTACGGTGCCAAAACAATTCAGTGTTGAACTTCTTTTTAATAAACTGTGCTACGACAACTGGATATCTACATGCAAACGAATGAAGTCGGACCCCCTACCTCATACCATATAAAAAATTAACTGAGAATGGATCAAACAGCTATAAAACTCTGAGGAAACAAACAAACAAACAAAACACAGGCATAAATCTTTGTGACTTTGGATTAGGCAAGAGTTTCTTAGATATGACACTAAAAGCACAAGTGAGAGAAAAATGATAAACTGAACTTCATCAAAATTAATAACTTTTGTGCTTCAAAGGACACCATCAAGAAAGTGGAAAGACAACCCACAGAATGGGAGAAAATATTTGCAAATCGTTTCTGATAAGGGACTTTTACCTAGAATTTATAAATAACTCTTACAATACAATAACAAAAAGACAAATAATCCAACTATAAATTGCTTTATAGTTGTTCAAAGGATTTGAAAAGACATTTCTTCAAAGAAGATACACAAATAGCCAATAAGCACATGTAAAGATGCTCAATATTATTAGCCATCAGAGAAACAGAAATCAAAACTCAATGAGACATTACTTTACCCCCACTAGGATGGCTATGGAGCTCTGGTGGTGCAGTGGTTAAGAGCTATGGCTGCTAACCAAAAGGTCAGCAGTTCAAACCCACCAGCTGCTCCTTGGAAACCCTATGGGGTAATTCTCCTCTGTCCTCTAGGGTCTCTGTGAGTTGGAATCAACTCGGTGGCAATGGGTTTGGTTTTTTAGGATGGCTATAATCAGAAAGACAGATAATGGCAAGAGTTGGCACAAGGTCGAGAAGTTGGAACTCTCATACGTTGCTGGTGGAAACGTAAAGTGATGCAGTCACTTTGGAAAACAGTCTGGCATTTCCTCAAAAGGTTAAACATAAAGTTACCATTGTTGTTGTTGTGTGTGTACTCCTAGGCAAAGAATGCACCGCCTCCCCAAAATGGCAACATATGTCCATACAAAAACTTGTACATGAATGTTCATAGCAGCGTTATGCATAACAGCCAAAACGTGGAAACAACCCAAATGTTGATCAGTTGACAAATGGGTAAATAAAATGTGGTAGATCCATACAACAGAGACCTGGGGGTACTTGCTAAAGGGTATGGGTTTCTTTTTGGCGTGATGAAAATGTTCTAAAATGACTGCGGCAATGGTTGCATCATTGTATGAATACACTAAAAACCACTGAACTGTCCATTTTAAATGGGTGAATTGTATGGCATGTGAATTATGTCTCAATAAAGCTGTTATTAAAAAAATAAAGTGACATCAGCTGATTCATCCACTTTTTGCATGTTCATCATATACAGACTGCTCCTTAGTTACCACAAAGAGAAAGGGACATCTTCAGAGAAAACCTGTGGTTAGCAGGTCTCACAGGGTGCCCGGTGCAAGCAGGCTGGAAGGGATGTGCTTTGGGGATGTCAAAGCTCAGCATCCTTTTCTAAGGGCCTTAGTCCTAGCAGTTATTTTGTAGATGGCGCTTTTGCTGACCATGAGGGGCAAACAGCAAAGATGGGAAGAAACAGGAAATAACCCTATCTAGCTAATGAACCACGTTACTGGATGCTATCATCCCGACTCTGTCACCTTCTCTAGCCAGCAGAGGCAGTTGGACGTTCTAGTCACAAGACTGAGGGGCCACATTTGCAGCGGACTACCTCCAGCCAGCCCGGTGCCTACCTACCTGATCAGCCCCGAGGTCACTTGCCACACAGTAACGTTCAGAGGCTTTACATTCCCAGTATGGGACAGTTCATGGCCTTCTGGTTTCAAAAGTCTTAGCCTAGTTCTCCTTCCCTGAACCTCATCCTCCAGAGCCTAGACTCTGTGCTAGATCAGATTCCCTATTGGCAGTAGAACTTTTCCACTCAGCACCTTATCTTTAGCCTCTTAAGCCTTTTTTTCCTTTAACATCACCAAGGCCTGCTTTTCAAAGGTACCTCTTACTTGCCATTGTTATTTGGGATTCTGATTGTGCAGAGAAGCAAATGTCTTTAGCTACCCTGTTAGAGACAATCTTACAGAAAACAGGATTAAACTGGACTGCCACAATTCCCTCCCTCAATTGCCCCAACACAACCCGAAATGTCTATAGTTCAAACAGATGTCAGTTGTTACTGGTTGTGAAGCAGCTTTTCAATGTGCCTCTATGGACTAAAGTCCTTGCTAACACAACTTGCTCAATGTAATGCACCTGTGACTCTTGCCACTCTTGGATATAGTCATATGTGGCCAAAAATACCTCTATGTGTGCCAAGTTTATTCTTATGTGAGCTGCCAATATCAACATATATGCTCAAGATAGTAGCTTCTCAAGGGGTTAGGCAAGAAGAATAAGAGAAGCCCTGGGTTGAGGGAGGAGGCTGGGCCTGGACAGCATGACACAAAATTGTGAGGGAGGTACAGTGTCTCTACACTCTGCCTCTACCTTTTAGCACAAGTTGCCCCCTATGTACTGACTCTGCTCCCCTCTGGGGTGCCCTTCTGAGTGCCCCTCCCTGGGAATTCCACCTAAGGAGTGTTTCATGTCCCCACGCTTATAATATTGGACTATTCTTCCTCTAACCCCTTCTTATTTTACTTCTCTTTATCCTTTCACAAAATAAAAATTCCTTCCAACTTGGTCAGAAGGAAAGACTCCTCATTAAATTTATCCGTATTATGTATGATAGGCTCGCTTTACCTCTTTACAGTTACTTACATTTTAAAAGAGTATGCTTGCTAACAAGAATAAAATTCTACCGCTGGTAGAATCTCAGACAAAATGAGCTGGAAGCTTTCGAGGTTGTTGGAGGAAGACTGTTGGTCAGGTCAGAAGTCCGTTCCTTGCCAAGTGCTTCCCAGTAACAGAGAGGCTTAGCTACAGGGTCCTGGTTTCAGGATCTCAAAGACTTTATGAAGATGCCTACTCCTCCCTACAGTTAATCCTGCAAATGTTGTGCTAAGCCTGGTTCCTACAGACCTCTGGCAACTTCATTACAATTACTACTCATCCTAGTTCTGGGAGTGGGCTCTGCCTCAAGATCCCGTGAGGGATCTTGCTGCAAGGTCCGGCTTGCCCACACTACAGAGAGAGTCACTTCCAGTCTTGGCCTAGGCTGATGCGCCGAACAACCAACCACAGGTTGGTTTCTGATAGCTAAGGGGTCAGAAGAGGTGACAACTGAGTAAACGTACCAGAAGCAAAAACTGGTGGTGGTTTCCCTTCCAGGTTGTCCACATCTGTGTTGAAAAGTGGGATTTTAGGATCATCATAGGCAACGACTTCCCTTTAAAACACACAAAGAGTTTAGTATGAATGTGAACTTTCATAAAAAGTACTAAGTTGTTCAGCACCATTTATTTAGCAAGGAAATATAGGTCTAACGTAAATAATTATAGGTAGGACTATTCAATAATAGAACAGTCAGATTTTATAAGTACTGTCTTTTTAATATTATATAGCGAGATGACAGACAACGCTAGCATATATAAAAAACACAAAATGCTCTTCTAGGATGGAAATTCTTTTAATATGAAGTACGCAACAGTAAACTTCACTTTGCCCAGATGCGATAAAATTAACATTTTCTCCAGAGTGGTTATCACTACTAGCAACATCTTATTATTAATGATGCACTTCTTTCTGGTGTTGGGAAGACAAGGTCCAATTCTGCTGATCTCTTGCCCATAATCCAGAGAAAAGGATGACAGAGAGATACACAATTTCTTATAATGCTGGATGTGCCAGTTCTGGCAATCTGCTAACTAGTTTAGGGTTCGCTTTTTTAAACTATCAAATAAAGCTTCAGAAAATACTAGGTATTAAAGCATTTTAAAATGGATTAATACAGGTATCTCTTTTGCTCTAGAAACATGACATTAAAACAATCAGATTAGTTTTTGCAGCTCACAGCTAATTCTGATTAAGGTACTCTGTACAGGAATAATTCTAAGCAAACCGCAGTTTTTAGAAATAGGAAAAAAGTTAACTCTCTACACAGTTCTCTAATAATTTAATGTTAATAAAAATGAAAACTAAGTCATTTTCACTATTTGTATTCAAAAAAACTCCATTTATTTCTTGATCTGAAAATTCCAAATCGCAGCAGTAGTGACAAAAATATTAATAACAACAGTAACTAGCAACTAGCACTTATGAAGCATTTATGTGTCAAGTTCTAAGCTGAAAAATATATATGTAAAGCAGAAGTTTAAAACTTTAAATAGTAACTAATTTCTATTTCATTCCAGACTATTACTCACCAGCTGACATTCTGAGGACGAATAATGATCTTTCGGTACGCCCCTGATAAGGAATAATCTCGAATTTTGTGTCTCATGTTGTCAATATCAAGACTGTCTGCTGTTAGCATTTCCCTGTAGGCTTCACTAACTAACAGAAAACATACAAAGTTAGTTGGAATGCAACATGTCAGCAAGTTACCTTGAACTAGGCTACAAACAGAATAAATTTAAGCTCACTTAGATCACCATAAACAAAAAAACGAAACCCGATGCCGTCGAGTAGATTCCAACTCATAGCAACTCTATAGGACAGTAGAACCGCCCTGCAGGGTTTCCAAGGAATGGCTGGTGGATCCAAACTGCGGACTTTTTGGTTAGCAGCTGAGCTCTTATCACTGTGCCATGAGGGCTCCATGGATCACCCTAGTCAACCCAATCTACAACTCAAAATCTGTTCTCTAGAATCAAAACTTACTACTAGGACTATGTCTCCAGCTTAGGTTTGGCCATTTTGTAAGTTGCCTGTTTGCAGTCAGCACAGTACCTATGGTGTAAGGTTCCCAAGCTAGCTACAAAAGGCCATTTTATCTGAAGTTGCTAAACTATAAACATATGTGCTCTGAGTTGGAAGAGACCATATACAGATGCTTTAAACTCTTCCTGGAAGAACGCAGTCATAAATAAATGCATAAAAATAAGGGACCTTGGAAAACCATCTAGTTCACCCTTGCATCTGATGTAGAAATCTTATTTATAACACCCGAGGGAGAAAATCATCCAGCCTTTGCTTGAACATTGCCATTTACAGGCATATTATTTCTTTGTGAGGCATGCAACTATTAGAAAAGTTCTTCTTATATCAAGCTGAAATATGTCTTCTTGTAACTTCTGCTGATTGCTTTGGAATACAGCAGATTAACTCTGCCCTCTCCCACATGTATTAGTACGTACTGGATCTTTAAACCATACCTTTTCTAGGCCAAACTGGTTCCCTCAACTGCTTCTCCTTTGATATTTCTGCGTTCCCCACGAAGCCCCCTGTTTGCCTCAGGGTACAGGCTTATGTTCAACAGCGTCACTCCGGATATTTTTTACACAGACTACTATAAAACTGGATTTTTTCTATTTATATATTTGCTCTTTGAGCATAAACATGAGAATTTACATTTAACTCTATTAAATGCCTTCTATAGTTCTTTTTAGATACTTATTTTCCATATAGTTAACATTAACTATTTTGTTTTACATTACTCACATATATGATAAGCAGATTTGTTTATTCAAGTTATTCATAAAAAATGTTGGATAGAACAAGGTCAAAGAAAGATCCCTCACCACACACTTTAAGGACCATCAGTCACAGCTGATTGACGCACCAGGTGTTAACAAACCAGGTGTGTATGTGTTCCATACCCACGTGTCTGAACTACCACCCACCCAGTCTATGAGCCCCCATCTTGGCCACTAGGTTTTCATGAATGGCTCTGTCAAAGGCCCTGCTGAACTTATGTTCTATCAGGTACTAGCCGGAGTTCCTGATCCTGAGAGGTGAGAGAAAAAAAGACGAAAGAATGTTTCCTTTTTCTTTCTTGGAAAGAGGTAAAGTGTGGCTTTTAACATCTACTTGCCTTCCTTCTTGCTTGTTTGTGGGGCTGCTCTCTAGGTTCCTCACTGTGCCATTCCACCCAGGGCAGGCAGACCATGCCTTCTCCCTTATCTGTCTTTTTAATTGACTTTCCGCTTCTCCCCTCAACTCCTTTTCCCTTGGTGAAGTCAACCATGTAAGTATTAGGAGTACAATAACTTGATTAATCAACATGGAAATAATAGCTTAATATTTAATGCCTCTACAAGTACTTACATTATCGAAAAAGGATTATTAATCCTAATCTTTCTAAAATAATTAAAACTTCTAGGAATACAGCATTGACAAGTAAGATGATTCAGGCCTCCTGAGAGAAAAGATACTTTAACAGGGAAAACACCACTGGCAGACCACCCCTGGCTAAGCAGAAACTTCCAGAGTCAGTCCCACTAAGTTGGTTCTGCTGGTCAGAGCTGCTTTCTTTTTCCAATTTCTGAATCCGTGAACAATTAAAAGTTCCAATTTTTCCCCCAATGGCGTCCATGAAGGTAACAGGAATAATTCCTAACAGTCTCTGAGAATGAGAAATAAGGGTAGAGAATTCTAACTTTTCACTTTATAAACTTCTGCACTCATTGACTTTTTAAACACCACTAACCCCTATTATTTATATGGTTTTAAAAAAAGAAAGTTAAAAAAGCAACGTGAAAGTAAAATTACCCATCCACTTTCTCAATGGCTATTACAAAACCCTTCTCCATCCTTACATGAAGTAATGAATTTCAGAAATTAAAATAATGTCAATAACAACTATAATAACACCACCATTTCTACTATTCATTTCTTATTTTAAATTATCCATATGAATGCAACCCTTTTTAGAAGACTTATAAATAACTAGTCACATTTTTTCTAGTCTTACGGAAATCGAAGTTCTAAAATTACATTTAAAGTACTGATTTTTTTCTGTCTCCACTCTCAGCAGCCAGTGGCTTAACTATGTTAGACTTTGTTTTAACTATTTTCCCCACACGGAGAACTTACTTTTATGCTTCGGGTAGATAACATCGAAACCAGGCAAGGGCATTACCACATCATGGATGGAATAATTATTAACATCATCCTCCTCAATATAGGTGGCTGTGGCTATAAATTCACAAGTGAACAACAAATTAAGGAAATATGCAGTATTTTCATGAATTCAATCTTCTAAAAATTATACACATATATGCAAGTTGGAAGTGCACACTGGCATAGGTTCAGAATTCTAGGAAGCTTAAGGAAATTAAGTTAGAATCTAAGCCCTTTGGCCTTTTCTACCCCATCCAAGAAATTAAGACCAAGGTTTGAGAAAGTAGAATTTTTAATGAAAATTAAAAACACTTATTTCTGAGCAGCATCTTCGTCCTCTGGGAACGTCTGAAACGAGCTCCTATTTCTTTCTTAAACACACTGCAAAATACTATTTGGAAAGCCATCACTGAATGGCTCTTTGCTGAAAGAACAATTTAAAAACCAGCCTAGCCTGTTTAGCCTGTATTTAGAGGCTAAAACGTAGGGGCACACTGGACGTTAAAACACACTAGACGCAATCGATATTGGATGAGGAAAAAATAATCCAGGAAAAAAGTAATTAAAATTTCTGAACAAAGAAATTAAAAATCTTAGTGATTTACAGGGCCTGCCTGCAGATGGGGTCGCCATGAGTTGGAATCGCCTTGATGGCAACTAACAACAGCAGCCTGCAGACGAGCAGTGCGTGTATTCAGCTAACCGAGAAGCAGTCAGACACGCCAGAAGAACATGGACTTTGGAATCAGACAAACATGACTCTGAATCCCAGGTTTTTCTTTTTTTAACCAGATGTGGAACCCTGAGCAAGTTACTGCATCTCATCTGAAAAATAGATAATATTTACTTCAGAGTAATACTGTGAGCTTCAAACTAGAAGACATAGGTAAAGGGCTTAATACAATGTCTGGCATACAGTAAGGGCTCAACAGCAGAGGGATTTTCAGGTCTAGTTTTTGATCATTTCTGGCACAGAGCATGCAATAAACAAATGATCATTATATCATGGCCCACGTGTAAAGTGAATTCCTGTCTGGTGTCAACTTAGAGAAACTTTTAAAACTGACCAACAAGCTAACAGACTAAGGTTACAGGAGTGTACAGAACTATCTGCTAGACCCAAATCAGTACGTGGAAAGGGAGTTTAGCCAGCTGTTATGGATTGAACTGTGTCCCCCAAAAAGATATGTTGAAGTCCTAACCCCTGGTACCTGTGAATGGGACCTTATTTGGAAACAGAGTCTCTGAAGATGTTGTCAGTTAACATGAGGTCATGCTGGAGTAGGGTGGGTCCTAATCCAATGTGAGTCCTTATAAAAGAGACAGAGAGCGAAGGACAGCCATGTGGGGATGCATCTACAAGCCAAGAAAGGCCTGAGGCTACCAAAAGCTGGGAGAGACAAGAAAGGATCTTCCCCTAGAGCTTCCCGAGGAAGTATGGCCTAGAAGACTTCTAGCTTAAGGAACTATGAGACAATAAGTTTCTGTTCTAAGCCACCCAGGTTGTAGTATTTTGTAACAGCAGCCCTGTGAAACCAATACACCATCATTTAGCCCAGATCTTATTTTAGTTGAGAAAACTGAGGCCCAGAAAGCTTACTCAGAGAAGATGTATATATGTAATTTTTTTTTTTTTTTTAATTAAAGACACAAACTAGTCGTTCTGAGCTTACACTGTCCTCTCATCTCAGACATATCTCTTTTTCTCAACTAGTAGCCAGTGTGAATTTTAAAACCACTAGTGACAAATAACTGCATCCTAGTCTGGCAGAATAAAGACAATACTTAGCCTTTTTACCTCCTTTGAGAACAAGGTCGCCTGGAACAGGTTTCAGCCCGTACTCTTCTATCCTCTTGCTCACCATGTTATTCCACACGTAACTTTGGTAGCTATGGATATACATTAAGCGGTTATTTCTTGGTATCTGGAGGGGAGGAAAAAAAAAAAACAGGCAAGAAAATAAATAGATATTCCAAATATAAAAAGTACTGTACTTTACAAAACATCTTGCTTGCTTAGTAGTGATCCTGATACAGGAAACTCATATCTTAAATCTGTCATTTTCCTAACAGCCTGTAGAAACAGGTCACTGATATGCAGCATCCAATTTTACAGATAGAACCCCTCATACTAAAGGGTGTTAGCAATCACCAGCAGCTGTAGCAGGTCCTGTTTTGTATCCACAATGAACAAACTCATTCAAATAAAGCAAACGGTATGAATTCATAGCCTGAATCAAAGATACGGATTTCAAACTCAAGGAATTTACAAATCAATTATAGAGCTAACAGTGCTTTCTTCCTCATTATTCTAAGGAAGGAGAAAACCTAAATGATTGAACTGACAATTTCATGCAGCAAGAATCCCATTGTTATGTTTTGTTTACATCTGGGAAGATTAAGACTTAAGTTTAAGGGTTAAACTTTAAAGGATTCTGAATTACTAATATCTAAATACTGATACAGGCTACACTTGCCAAGATGCTATGCTCCGCACTCTAACCATCGTGCAGAAACCAAACTAAAATGCAACTATTTAGCTTGCTTATACCCAACCCTCTTAAAAGGCAGTATACTGTTCTGATGACAGAGAATGATTAAGAAATGCCTCTACAATGGATTATAAATTTATCAAATACCAACACACTTAATTTAAATTGTAAATGGAATGCTTTCCTCATGCCCTCCATATTAATAATTACTGCCAGTACTGCCCCCTCTTCCCCTACTCCCATCAACATTTAGGGTCTGAACAAGGATGACTCAGGTAAAAACACCTCTCACAGATCACTGAAGGATCCTTATTTATACCTTTAGCTCTCTCAAAACTTAGTAAAATCTTTAAAGACAAACCAAAAAAAGCATTAAACCACCTCAAGCCATTGCCTGACTTCACAAATCGCACTCACTATGCCAAATGCAGAGACTATATTCTTCATTCCATATTTTGAAAGTCCTCGAAGCAGCTGCCCTTCCACACACCTTTTGATGGGTAGTTTTTTGAGGGCAGCAGCTGGGTCTTTGGTTTTCGCCCATTCTTCCCTGCACTTGACCAAGTACCCCTTTTCGGCTGGGAAGAAAAAAAGCTGTGATTAAACAATGTATCTAATAGACAGACTTCCATAATGCAATATGCTTCAAAGAGGAGACAAAACTGGAAAATATTATCTTAATATAGGTGCCGTGAATAGTTTCTGTCACCAGAGAGCAGTGATTAGGAAGTGAAAAGATAGAAAATCTATGAAGTTTACAGAACTATATGTGGCTTTGTGCTACCCAATCTAGGATTTAAAGCCAATTACTGCTCATTATCATAGCTGATTAATCATAAAACAAATGCTTGATAGTCCCTCCGACCTTCACTTTCTTTTAACATAGTATTGTCAAATTTAATGAGTTACTTTTCTTAAAATTAGACAATTTTATCTCTTTTTAGCTAGCAAATGAACAATTACCTAAAGTGGAGACAGAATTATTTTGACAATTTACAAAGTACTAATTAAATTCTTTTTCACACAGTATGGTTTTAAAGACACTTTCCGGGAAAAGTTTTAATGAACTCTTTAAACTAAAAATCCTTAAGGTGTTTTACCATGTTTTATAATCAATTACACCATGGCTTTAGTGGGAAAAAACCACAAATGGACTCTTGTTTGGATCCCTATATTTTCTGAGATTTAGTACTGCATGGAGAAAAGGAAAGGAATATATTTATTCATTTAATAAATTAGATGAGCTAAAAACAGAGCACAGATTACAAATCTCTAACATATACATAAAACCTGAAAAACATAAATATAAATCACACTTCTCATTTTATTGTAAAAATAAAGAAAATTCTGAAATAACTACATCCCAATTTGCCATATACTTTTATTCAAAGCAATTCCATGAATACCTAGCAATATATTCTATTTTTTTTCTTAACATGAATTTTATTCTCACCTCCGGAACGGGGTTTCAATATTAAATCCATGACTTCAGCCCAGGAATTTTGTAGTATAGCTCTAAAATTAAACACAGTATTTGTTTTACTTAATTTTGCATTAAGATGAATTTAATATGCCCAAATCTTTGATGAGTCAACAAATCATATCAAGTTCATATTTTCACGAAACTTAACAGCAGTGTAAAGATATGTATTTCAAATGTAAATGCCAAAAGAATTTTTTAAAAAAGAGAAAAAAATTAAGACTATAAAATAATGCTCACTCATAACATTTAATTATTTTAGTTTTAAAATGCTGTAATAGGATAAATTAGTCAGTCATGCTGTAAGCTGCTATACAAGGCATTATCTGCATAAATCAAAGTTATGTCTTTATGTGCCAAAACTTTTTTGAAATTCTCAATAATTCTTCCCCCTATGTTAAGTACCTTCCTGCCTAGGCAAACAGCATAAATAGAGTTTATCCTTCTCTACTACTCTTGCCAAGATGGATATATCTTTACTTTGATGGTTATAAAAGTTATACATGCTTGTTAAAAATTAATACAGGAGAGGCAGGGCCAAGATGGCAGAGTAGTTAGACGCTTCCTGTGGTCCCTCTTACAACAAAGACCTGAAAAAGCAAGTGAATCGATTATATACGACAACCTAGGAGCCCCGAACATCAAAGGTAAAGTTGAAGAATTGGACTGAGTGATAGAGGGAAGGAGAGCGGTTCAGAAGCAGCAAGGAGTTGCCAGATCTGACCTGGCAGGAGCTGGCATCCTTCAGGCCAGATCGGCTGGTGTGCGAGGTGAGGCAAGCAGTGGCACTTGGGAGGCATGTTCCACACTGGGAGAGACCCAGCGGCAGAGAGTCTACTCATGCCTCCAGAACCAGTGAAAAGTGGTGCTCAATTGGGAAAAGATAAATACATACATCTGACCTACCATGAGGATTAAAAAACATCCCCTTTGGGAAAAACCTCTCTCCCATTTACCTGACCCCTGCCCCTTCTGCAATGGGTCCTGGGCTGGCTTCAGCGATTGCTGAGTTCCCTGGGATGGAAGTAGGACCCGACATGCAGCCTGAGCCACTCTCCTGGTCTTGGAGAGTGAACAAATTAATAAACAGGAAAAAATAATCTGCCAGCTCCCCTAAGCTGGCATCATGGATTGAACTGTGTCCCCCAAAAATACCTGTCAACTTGGCTAGGTCATGATTCCCAGTACTGTATGACTGTCTACCATTTTATCATGTGATGTGATTTCCCTATGTGTTGTAAATTCAATCACTATGATGTAATAAGATGGATTAGTGACAGTTATACTGATGAGGTCTACAAAATTAGATAGTGTCGTAAGCCAATCTCTTTTGAGATATAAAAGACAAGCAAGCACAGACACGTGGGAACCTCATACTACCAAGAAAGCAGCACCGGGAGCAGGGCGAGTCCTTTGGACCTGAGGTTCCTGTGCTGAGTTGCTCCCAGACCAAGGAAAGACCGATGCATCACATGCACCTTCCTCCATAGCCAACACAGAAAGAAAGCCTTCCCCTGGAGCTGATGCCCTGAATTTGAACTCGTAACCTACTAGACTGTGAGAGAATAAATTTCTCTTTGTTGAAGCCATCCACTTGTGGTATTTGATATAGCAGCACTAGATGACTAAGACAGCCGGGAACTAAGGGTAGGCACAGCTCCTTTGCCTAGGCACAGACATATGGGGTCCACAAGCTTTGAATGCCTTTCACCCCCAAATAGACCTGTGTGGTCCCATTTCAACAGTGTAGGCCTTCGTCACCATGATACAACAGGGTATATACCTGAAGCCTAACTTCAACTGTATCAGCTATGTGGTAAAGTGGCACTAAGCAAGGTCCTCACCTACCCACATCAGGGGCCTGAGGACTGGTGGCTCCACCCATGCCACCTAACCACAGTGACATGGGTCCAAGAATAAGTGGTGTCTCCCACTCCTTACAGCCAACAGCACTGGGTGCCCATAGTCTGGCTGCAAAACCTAACCACCTATGCGCTCTAGGAAACAAGGACACACTTTCCTCCCAGACACCCAGAGGCAGCCGTCGGCCCCTTGTCTTGCTCAGCACGGGACCCACTACTGCAGCAAGATACCTGTGCCTACAGCAATTATCCCTGCCTGTCTAGGACTGTAGGTGAGAGCCTGCACCATACACTTGGTGACCGACTACCTAGACACCTGAGCTGAATCCATACAAGAAAAGTAAACAGACTTCTGGGCTCACATACCCAATAACAAATGTAACCACCTGGTGATAGGACGTTAGAGCTTCAAAGGTGCCAATAATCAAACTGGCTCACACGAGTAGCCTATTTGGGCACATCAAAACAAAACAAGAAGCTAGGACATGGTAAGCAAACATAAAATAAACAAATATAATAACTTATTGATGGCTTGGGACAACAATCAATATCAAACCACATAAAGAGGAAGACCATGATGGCATCAGCAAGCCACCAAAACAAAGAATCAAGAAATCTTGCAGAGGAAGAGAACTTCTTGGAATTCATGGAGGTAGAATACAAAAGATTAATATACAGAATTCTTTGAGAGATCAGAAAGGAGATCAGGCAAAATGCAGAACATGCCAAGGAACACACAAATAGAGAAACTTAAGAAGATGAGAGAAGAGTATAATGACAAATTTAACAGGCTGCAAGAATCCACAGAGAGACAGCAATCAGAAATCCAGAAAATTAACAATAAAATTTCAGAATTAGACAACTCAATAGAAAGTCACAGGAGCAGAACTGAGGCAATGAAAGTCAGAATTAGTGGGATGGAAGATAAAGCACTTGACATCAACTTATTTGAGAAAAAATAAGATAAAAGAGTTTAAAAAAAAATGAAGAAACCGTAAGAATTATGTAGGACTCTATCAAAAGGAATAACCTATGAGTGATTGGAGTACCAGAACAGGGCAGATAACAGAAAATACAGAGAGAACTGTTGAAGATTTGTTGGCAGAAAACTTCCCAGATATTGTGAAAAATGAGAATATATCTATCCAAGATGCTCATCAAACCCCACATAAGGTAGATCCCAAAAGAAAGTCACCAAGACATATTATAATCAAACTTGCCAAAACCAAAGATAAAGCGAGAATTTTAAGAGCAGCTAGGGATAAACGAAAAGTCATTTACAAAGGAGAATCAGTAACACTAAGCTCAGATTACTTAGCAGAAACCATATAGGCAAAAGGCAATGGGATGACAAATATAAAGCCCTGAAGAAAAAAAAACTGCCAGCCAAGAACTATACAGCCAGCAAAACTGTCTCTCAAATATAATGGCGAAATTAGGGCATTTCCAGATAAACAGAAGTTTAGGGAATTTGCAAAAACCAAACCAAAATTACAAGAAATACTAAAGGAAGTCCTCTGCTTAGAAAATCAGTAACATCAGATAACAACCCAAGACTAGAACACAGGACAGAACCACCAGGTATCAACCCAGATAGGGAAGTCATAAAAATAAATCAAAGCTAAAATCCTGAAAATAGGGAAACAGAGACATTACTATGTAAAGATGACAACATTAAAACAAAAAAGAGGGACTAAAAAATGTAGTCATAGATCTTTCATATGGAGAGGAAGTCAAGGCAATATAAAGAAATAAAAGACTGGTTTAAACTTAGAAAAATAAGGGTAAATATTAAGGTAACCACAAAGGAAACTAACAATCCTACACATTAAAATAAAAAACAAGAAAAACATAAAGATTCAGCAAATACAAAATCAACAACAATGAAAAAGATGAAAAGAAAATAAAGAAAAACAACTCAGCACAGAAAATTAAGTGGAACAAAGAACCTGTCAACAACACACACAGAAAAAGACATCAAAAATTAAACAATACATAAGAAAGGTTATTTGTTACCCAGCCTCTAAGAAATAAACCAGAATTAACACTTTATTGTGTGTTTTCAAGACTTTGTTGATACATCTATAAGTTAATTTTTCCTTTACGTTCTATTATGCTATTCTTTTGCCACACAGTAGTTATATTTTCTGTATCTACAGTGCAGTGAATTACTTAATATGCCTGTTCTAGCCATAGTCTTTGTGATTTCCATACAATGACTGGGGTGGGACTACGCAAAAAAGATGCTTGTGGTCCACCAAGGGGATTGGGTAGCTTGCCGCTAATGCAAATAAGGTGCATGGAACCCTGTGGTGGTGGGACCATGCAAATAAGGTGTATGGAACCCAAATGAGGGGATTGGTCAGTTTTACCATCTCACTAGGCTTATAAAGAGAGCCAATCCCAGAGCAGAGGGGGACCTAACTACTACCAAGCAGAAGAGACAGGAATGGAGAATGTCCTCTGGACCCAGGATCGCTGTGCCAACAACTTCCTAGACCCAGGAGAGGGAGAGAGGGAGAGAGAGAAAGAGAGGGGGAGAGAGAGAGAGAAGAGAGGGAGGGAGAAAGGGAGGGAGAGAGAGAGAGAGAAGAGACAGAGGGAGGGGGAGAAAGAGACAGCTGTAACGCTGGAGATGTCAAGAGACGGTGAGAAGCAGGGCAGAGAAACAGCAGCAGCAGAGGCAGCAGAATCAGGAGACCGGCAGGAGACATAGCAGCGGGCTTGCATAATTATTCACTTAGCACAATGTCTTCCAGGTCTATCCATACTGCAGCATGTATCAAGACTTCATTTCTCCTCCTAGCTGAGTAGTATTCCATTGTATGTATTACCACATTTTGTTTATCCATTCATCTGTTGATGGGCATTTAGGTTGTTTCCACCTTTTGGCTATTGTGAATGGTGCTATGATGAACATCAGTATATAAGTCTCTGCATCTCTGCTTTCAAGTCTTTTGGGTATATACCTAGGAGCAGAATTGCTGGGTCATATGGTAGTTCTATTTTTAGTTTTTTGAGGAACTGCTGTGCATTGTTTCCCATAATGGCTGTACCATTTTGTATTTCCACAAGCAATGGGCAAGGGTTCCAATTTCCCCACATCCTCATCAACATCTGTTATTTTCAGTTTTTTTTAATCTTAGCCATCCTAGTGGGAGAGAAATAGTATCTCACTGTGGTTTGCATCTGCAACTCTCTGATGGTTAACCACACTGAGCTTCGTCTTTGGTGTCCACATGAATATCCTCTTTGGTGAAATGTCTATTCAAGTCCTCTGCCCATTTTATGATCAGGTTATTTTTGTCTTTTGTTGTTAAGTTCTTGAAGTTTTATATATATTTTGGTTATTAGATTCTTGTCGGATATATGGTTTCTGAAGATACTTGCCCAGCTGGTAGCTTATCTTTTCACTTATTTGGTAAAGTCTTTTGATGAACAAAAGTTTTTAATTTTTATGAGGCCCAATTTATTTGTCTTTTGCTGTTTGTGCTTCTGTTATTATATCAGATAATCTACTGTTAAAAGCTAGGCCTGACATCATTGCCCCTGCTTTTAATTCTATGAATTTTATAGTTTTAGTTTTCACATTTAGGTCCTTAATCCATTTTGTATTTGTTTTTGTGTATGGTGTGAGGCATGGATCCTGTTTCATCTTTCTGCTCATGGAAATCCAATTTTCCAGGCACCATTTATTGAAGAGACTCTTTTTCCCCCATCAAATGGACTTAGTATCCTTGTTAAAAATTAAAATGTTAGAAGTAGATGTGTGGGTTTATTTCTGGACTTTCAATTCTATTCCATTGGTCTATATGTCTACTGTTAAACCAGTACCAGGCTGTTTTGATTACTATAGCTATATACAAAAAGAAAAAAAAAAAAACCAAAAAACCAAACCCATTGCTGTCGATTCCAACTCATAATGGCCCTATAGGACAGAGTAGAACTGCTCTAAAGGATTTCCAAGGAGTGGCTGGTGGATCTGAACTGCCGACCTTTTGGGTAGCAGTCATAGCTCTTAACCACTGCAACACCAGGGCTCCGTAGCTGTATAATATGTTTTAAAATCAGGAAGTGTGAGTTCTCCTACTTTGTTCTCTTTCAACATTGCTTTTAGCTATTTGCTATCTTTCACCAATCCATATAAATTTGAGGATTGCTTTTTCTACTTCTGTAATGAGGGCTGTTGGAATTCTGATCAGGATTGCACTGAATTTATAAATTATCTCAGGTAATACTGACATCTTAACGGTATTAAGTCTTTCAATCCATGAACATGGAACATCTTCCCACTTAAGTCTTCTTTAATCTCTTTCAGTACTGTGTTATAGTTTTCGCTGTATAAGTCCTTCACATCCCTGGTTAGATTTATTCCTAGGTATTTTATTCTCTTAGATGCTATTGTAAATGGAACTGTTTCCCTAATTTCCCTTTCAGACTTCTCACTGCTGGTGTACAGAAACCCAACTGATTTCTGTTTGTTGACCTTGTACCCTGCAAATTTTGTTAAATTCCTCTACTAGCTCTAGAAGTCTTCTTGTAGACTCTTCGGGGTTTTCTATTTATGAGATCGTATGATCCACAAATAGAGATAATTCTTCTTTTCCAATCTGGATACCTTTTACTTCTTTTTCTTGTCTTATTGCTCTGGCTAGGACTTGGCTATTTTCACACAATTATTCTTACAGCTCAAATCTGGAATCAAATCTGGAATTCAAAGATTGATACAGCTTTACTGTGAACCAAGATTTACCTGTTAAAAAGTAAAAAGGAACCTCTAGATGGGCTACCAAGTATGAGGGGAAAACTTACTTTTCAGGCTACATCCCGAACTCTCTGAAGTTTTTATCTTGTGCATATATTATCTTAAACCAGAACAAAAATTAAAATGAAGCTGTGCATCAGTTCCAGCCCTGGTGGTGTAATGGTTAAGAGCTATGGCTTGTAACCAAAAGGTCGGCAGTTCTAATCCACCAGGCGCTCCTTGGAAACCCTGTGGAGCAGTTCTACTCTGTCCTATAGGGTCACTATGAGTCAGAATCGACTTGATGACAACAAGTTTTTGTTTTTTTTTTTTTGGTGGATCAGTTGGCCATTCATCCAAACAAAGAGATAAAGTGATTCATTCACCCTAGACACAAGGGCATCTAGAAATAGTTAAAACCAAACCTGTTTCTTTTTTTGTAAGACAGATCATTTTGATTAATGTTAAGAAATTACATACAAACCTTCCAACCTGATACGTAGGGACAGCTGTAGTTCCAAATCTCTGCATTCCATAATAGTTAATAAATCCAATCTCTTTAAGAGAGTGCATGGCTTGTTGTACTTGCTCATCAGTTCCTGTTATATTTCTGTAGAGGTCCAAATGACCCAGAGAGAAAAAGATGTACAGTCAAACGATTCAGGGATATGTATCATAGACGACTCTGACTTGGCTTCCCTTCCCTCTCCTCACCCCCTGCACAAGCTTTCTCTCTGCCCCCTGAGGGATCTTTCTCATTCAGCGAAGTATCTGAGGGAGGTGGCTTCTTTTCAAAGTTGTGCTGGGTTGTCAGAGGGTAGGACTGTCAGTACAAAAACTACACAAGCATTTGCTTTCCGAGCTCTATCAGGCCCCCTTGTGCCTTCCCTGGCTGCCAAGCCTGTTAGTACCAATGAACCAGGACCTCATTAACGACCATTATGAACAGAGTCAAGGTGACCCGGCAAGACCCTCGTTGGGGTCTTTCTGATCCACAGTTCTTTACCTGAGAACAACAGTGAAGTGATTTCCCTGAAGCTCTCCCAATTTCAAAGGGTTTTTCTGATAGCTGAAATTCCCGAGCCTAAAGTTCATCAAGCACTTGTTCAAGTGGGCAAGTCTTTGAGCAGTTACTCTAAAAACAAAAAACAAAAGTACAGAAAGATCATGAAATATTGCCTGAAACAGTCTAGGACATCTTACTACAGAAAATGACAGCTTGAAATAAGACTAAACAAGGATATGACCACTGAAACAAAAAAGGCACCATGGCAGGTAAGTGGGCATGGCTTTTTATTTTCCTCTAGCCTGCTCCTCTAGCACAATGGAGGAAAACTGCCTCCTATCCAAATGAAGTACACTGGACCATATTTTATATACCCAAAGCCTCTTGTTATTTATATATTGATGAATAAGAACTATAATGACTGGAATTTTCTACACAGTACTTCCACTTTTTGGGAGAGGGGGATGAGAGAGTGGATGGTGACAGAGAGTAATTTTTAACTATAAAGAATGTTACCAAGCATTTTTTGAAAAATATTTTGTTTTAGGTGAAAGTTTACACAGCAAATTAGGTTCCCCTTTAACTATTTTTATACAAATTGTTCTGTGACATTGGTGACAATTTTTACAATGTGTCAGCATTCTCATTATTTCCATACTGTTTGTTCTTTTTCCATTGATCTAGCTTCCCTTCCCCTCCTTGCCTTCTCATTTTTGCTTCTGGGTAAATGCTGACTATCTAGTCTTACATAGTTATTGTTTAAAGGAAGCACGTTACTCATGGGTGATATTGTTTATTTTATAAACCAATCTATTATTTGGCTGAAAGGAGACCTCCAGGAGCAGCTTCAGTTCCAAGTTCAAAGGGTAACTAAAGGCAATAGTCTCAAGGGTTCCTTTAGTCTCTATTAGTCCAGTAAGTCTGGCCTTTTTTAGGAATTTGAATTTTATTCTACATTTTTCTCCCATTCTATCCAGGACCTTCTAGTGTGTCCCTGGTCAGAACGGTCAGTAGTGGTAGCTGGGCATCATCAACAGTATTTTTATGCAAATAACACGGACTTCTACATGTTAGCCAACCGTCCCCTCTCCCAGTGAGGTATTTTTTAAGCTTGCTATGCTAATTTTTTTTTTTTACAGGAACACATGAAAATAATTGGCACAGTGGCACTTATGAAAATACCTAACAGGGAGAGGGCGAGGTTGGTAAACAAATGTAGAAGCCATGCATTATTTGCATAAAAATACGGTAGTTTTTCTGGTCTCAGGTTAGAAAAGGCCATGGTTCGCATGGGCTATTAGTCCTATGGACTAGTTTCTTATCTGAGTCTTTAGTTTTCTTCTTTCTCTTTTGCTCCAGACCAACAGTTACCTTATCTTCATGAACTATGTTATGCCAACTGACATATGCCACAAGACTATGGTTCTAAGCCTTTTAACCCAGAAAACCAGGTTGTGAGGTGTTTGGTTGTATCTAAGAAGTGTCCGTAACTGTTCCCCCTATGTGCTTTATTATACGTATGTGTATGCAGCACTAACATGTATATACCTATGCATACAGACACACCCATACATGTACTCACATTTACTCGCATATGCCTTCCTATACACATACATGCATACATAACTACCTATATAACCACATACATATTTTTTGGTTAGTACTGTTGTTGCAAAATTGTATATGTTATAGCATTTACCTAAATTGTCCTTTTTCCTTGCGTACTTCTTAGTGTCCTCATTTACCTTGGTCAAGTTGTGCACACTTGACCCATATTTGGTATTGCCTTTCCCATTACCAAAAACAACAGGTGTCTACTATCTAGAAGGTGATTCCCCCTCCCATCCCTGGTAACCATCAAAGAATGTTCCTTTCTATGTGTATACCTATTCTTGACTTCTTAAAATAGTGAGACCATAAAATATTTGTCCTTTTGTGACTGACTTATTTCAGTATTAACGTCTTCCAGATTCATCCATGTTGTTTCCAGAGCTCATTATTATTCTTTATAGTTGTATAGTATTCCAATGTATGTATGTACCACAATTTGTTTATCCATTCATTTGCTGATGAGCACTTAGGTTGTTTCCACCTTTTTGATATTGTGAATAGTACTGCAATGAACATGTGCATATATGTCTGTTTGTGTCACTGCTCTTGTATCTCTTGGATATATATCTAGGAGTGGGATTGCTGGATCATAAGGTATTTCTATTTCTAGCTTTCTGAGAAAGTGCCATACTGTTTTCCATAGTGGTTGTACCATTTTACAATCTCACCAGCAGCGTATAAGAGTTCCAGTCTCCCTACAACCTTGCCAGTGTTTGTTATTTTCTGTTTTTTAGATTCATGCCATTTTTGTAGGGATGACACGGTATCTCATTGTAGTTTTGATTTGCATCTCTCTAATAGGGTCACAATGAGTAGCAATCGACTCCACGGCAACGGGTTTGGTTGGTTTTTTAATGGCTAATGATTACAGGCATATTTTCATGTGTTTGTTGCCTGCCTCAATGTCCTGTTTGGTGAAGTGTCTGTTTTACCAAGTGTTTTCTTAACAGGTCATATTGTCTAGAAAAACATTATAAAATCATTATAGAAAACTTGGAAAATACAGAAAAGTAGAGAGAAAAGAAAAAAATTATAAATCCATCACCTAAAGAAAACTGTTAACACCTACGTTTACATATCCTCCCACTCTCATTTTTTAAATATGTTAAAAATAATATTTGGCTGGAATCCTATGATGAATTTGTACCCTGCTGCTGTCATTTCATATGGTGACGCAGTGGTTTAGCACTGGGCTGCTAACTGAAATATCAGTGGTTTGAAAAGACCAGCCGCTCCACAGGAGAAAGATGTGGTAGTCTGCTTCCATAAAGATTTACAGCCTTGGAAACCGTATGGGGCTTTTCTACTCTGTTCTATAGGGTCACTGTCAGTCGGAATCAACTCAACAGCTGTGGGTTTTGGGTGTATATATATTCATATGTTCTATGTTGTTAAGGCGCCTTGGCGGCACAGTGGTTAAGAGCTTGGCTGCTAACCAAAAAGTCGGCAGTCTGAATCCACTAGTTGTTCCTTGGAAACCCTATGGGGCAATTCTACTCTGTCCTATAGGGTTGCTATGTGTCAAAATCAACTCGATGGCAACTGGTTTGGTTTTGGATTGGTACGTTATTACAAACTCTTCACAGAACTTCTTCAACGATAATATACATAGCAAAAAAATACAGTAGTGCAAAGCCTTTGCCCTACCTTTATCCTCCAGCGCCCCTCCCCACTGGCAGTCACTGTTACCAGTTTCTTGTAAGTTGCTGTGGTGTGCCACAGAGTGAATTTCAACTCATGGCAACCCTATGGGATAGAACAGAACCGCCCCATAGGGTTTTGTAGGCTGAAATCTTTACGGGAGCTGATCACCAGGTCTTTTCTCCTGCTAAGCAGCTGGTGGGTTCAAACCACCAGCTGAGCACTTAACCATTCCACCACCAGGGCGCCTTAGTTTCTTGCATAGCCTTCCAGAAACATTTTCTGTTTATAAGCATATGTATTTATTGTTCCTGCCTTCAAAAAAATTTTGACTTTCTTTTCAGAAGCTTTTAATATATATGTTATATATGTGGAAAAGTGCACAAATCATCAATGTTCACTTTAATGAATTTTCAGGGAACACAACCACATTCCTAGCATCCTTATTCTTCCTTTTGAAAAACAAATTTTGATACACTCTATATTGTTCAGCACCATGCTTTTTCCCCTTAAAAATGTGTATTAGAGATTTGCCTTATCCATACAGTACTTCTGAAGTCACCTCATTCTTTCTACAGCTGCACAGTACAGCTGCTGCATTGCATGGATACACCATCCTTTATCTAACCAGTCCTCTCTGATGGACATATAAGTTGTTACCAATCTTTCACTATTGCAAACAACCCTATAGAAAGTAACTTTATACATATTTCTTTGCGTACTCGTATAGATACATGTATAGGATAAATTCCTAGGAGTAGAATTAGTGGATCAGAGGGTATGTGGATTTTAAAGTTTAACCCATATTGCCAAATGCTCTCCAAAGAGGTAATACTAATTTATGCTCACAATTAATGTGCCTGTGCCTACAGCCTTACTCCTTTGTCTATTGCCTTAAACCTACAGCATTATAAACCTTTTTTAGTTTTGCCAGTCTGATAAGTGAAAAATGATATTTTACTACAGTATTAATTTGCATGTCTCTTATTGTGAGTGAGGTTAAACAGGTCTTCATAGGTTGAATAGCAATTTACATTCCTCTCTTGTAAAAATTAACTGCTTGTTTGTCCGGTTCCCAATTTTTCTACTGGGTTGTTAAACATTTTGTCACTTTTTATACATTAATGAAGTCTACCCTTTACATTGTGCAAATATTTTCCCCCAGTCTGTGATTTTACTTTATCTATAATACTTTTCACTATTTAGAAAAATTTCCCCCAATTTTATTTTGAACAATTTCAAAATTAGAGAAAAGTGGCAAGAGTATAATAAAAAAGTTATTAAACCCTTCACCTAGATTTACCAAATGTTAACATTTTTCCAGATTTACTTTATCTCTCTAAACATAAGTACACTCATGTATATTACCTGTGTGTGTACATAAACATAATATGTAACATAAATGTAAAAGAACCGTTTAGTCACAGACATCCTGATACTTCGTCCTTAGTACTTCATCACGCATCACCTAAGAACAAGGACACTCTCTTACATAACCACAATGGTCACTCTCAGGAAGCCTAACATGAATTAAAAAAAAGAAAAAACCCAAACGCCTTGCTGTCGAGTCAATCCTGACTGATAACAATCCTATAGGAAAGAGAAGAATTGCCCCATAGGGTTTCCAAGGTTGTAAATCTTATGGAAACAGACTGCCACATCTTCCTCCCACGGAGCAGCTGGTGGGTTCAAACCACTGGTCTTTCGGTTAGCTGCCTAGTGCTTAACCACTTTGTAACCAGGCCTCCATGAATTCAATACCATTGTCTAATATGCAGTCCATGTGGCCCACTGACCTAATTATCTCAATAATGTTATTTAGCTGTTCATTTTTTAGCTCCTTAAATTCAAAATCTAATCAAGGATCACATATTGCACTGTAATGTTTATTAGGCTCCACTGACCTAGAGAAACTAGATTAGGTGCAGATTCTAGACAGACCCCAGACTTTTGTTTCTCATCAAGTTTGTTTTCAGAAGAATCCAAGACAATGTTTTGAACAATGTCCTTCAATTTGGATTTTTCTGATTGTTTTATTATGGTTAGATTCAGGTGAACAGTTTTGGTAGGAATATTACTTAGGTGATGTTGTGTCCTTTTCAGAGAATTATATCAAGATGCAATGATTCTTGGATAGGGAACTAGGGGACAGTAAGTTTATGTTAATGGCGGACGAACAATTCAGAAAAAGAGGGTGAGAATGGTTGCACAACTCAGAGAATATAATCCATGTCACCGAACTGTACATGTAAAAATTGCCGAATTGGTATATGTTCGCCTGTGTATATTCTCAACAACAAAAAAATAAAATAAATTAAAAAAAGAAAAAAAGAGGCAATGACTCAGTTTGTCCATCACCGATGATAAATTGGATCATTTGGTTAGGATGGTTTTTGCTAGATTTTTTCAGTGTAAGAGTAAGTCGTTCCTTTAAAAAATATCTTTCTTATTTATTCTCTTTGTTTTTAATAAGTAATACATGGAGTGATAATTTTGAAGTTGTGTGACTATCCTGTTCCCCAATGATTGATTACTGCCTGAATCAATTTTAGTTAAATTAATCAATCCTTAAATCTTTTTTTTTAAATTAAAGCTCTGGGTTTTAAGTTATGCTTAGAAAAGACATCCCTACTCAGAGATTTTTTTTTTTTTTAAATTAACCCAAGTTTAAGTGAAGTACTTTTTTATGTTTAAATCTTTGATCGACTTGAAATTTATTTTTCACAGGGAATTGAGATAGGCAGTTAATTTTTTTCCAGATAGCTACTCAGGTGTCTCAACATTTTGACGCTGATTTTTCCTCTGTTGATTCCAAATGCTACTTTAAATACATACTAAATCCTTGAACATATCTGGTTCTACAATTATTCTATCTACTTACGTGCTTTAACTATCAAATTGCTTTCACTGCTATATTTCTGTAATGTTTTAATCTCTATGGGAGTTAACCCTCCTCTAATTAATCATCTTTTCCAGAATTTTTATGGCTCATTTTGCATCTTAACTTTTCCAAACTAACTTCATGATTAGCTTGATTAGTTAAAAATAAAAAAAATTCTATTGGTATTTTCATTTCCATCATCAGCACTATTACTATGTAAATTTACTCAGTTAGAAAAGACATCTTCATATGTATCTGAGAAAAGCCTTTACCATTCATTTATTCAAGTCTTTTAAGTCTCTCAATGGAATTTCAAAGTTTTCTTCATGGAAATCTCATACATTTTTAAAAATCTGCATTCCTAGTGTCATGGATTGAATTATGTCCCCCAAAGAATGTGTGTATCAATCTGGCTGGGTCATGATTCCCAGTATTGAGTGGTTGTCCCCCATTCTGTGATTGTGATTTTATGTTAAAGAGGATTAGGGTGGGATTGTGACATTCTTACTAAGGTGACATCCCTGATCCAATGGAAAGGGAGTTTCCCTAGGGTGTGGCCTGCACCACCTTTTATCTTACAAGAGATAAAAGGAAAGGGAAGTAAGCAGAGGATCAGGACCTCATACCACCAAGAAAACAGTGCCAGGAGCAGAGTGCATTCTTTGGACCAGAGGTTCCTGCGCAGAGAAGCTCCTAGTCCAGGGGAAGATTGATGAGAAGGACCTTCCTCCAGAGCTGACAGAGAGAGAAAGCCTTCTGCTGCAGGTGACGCCCTGAATTTGGACTTGTAGCTTACTGGACTGTGAGAAAATAAATTTCCCTTTGTTACAGTCCTCCACTTGTGGTATTTCTGTTATAGCAGCACTAGATAACTAAGACACCTAGGTATGTTACTTTTTTTCCCTCTGTGCAAAAAATTTCTTTTTTCCATTGTAATTTCTAAGTGGTTATTGTTTACATATTGACTTTTATATATTCATTTCATAATCAGTCACCTTATTAATTTTTCCTCTTTTTAAACTTTCAATCAACTCCTTGAGTAGGAAGTCTTATCATCCACCCCAAAAAAAGTACTTTTGCTGCCTCCCTTCTAATTTTTATAGCCCTTATTTCTTAATCTTGTCTATTTGCACTAGCTAATACATCCAGAAAAATGGTAAGCAGCAGTGGTAACAGTGTGGTCATCTTTATCATGTTCGTGACTCTGAATGCAGTGCCTCTAGCATTTCACCACTGAGAAAAATGCTGGCTTTTCACTTCAGATTTACATATTTTCTCATTCATCTACCCCTACTTCAGTAAAAAGTTTACTTTTATTAAAAATAATTTTTTTGCGGTCAAATACTGAATCATCAAATGGACTTAACTGTTTAACCATTCATTTTATTTAAGATGCACCAATCTGGGTCATTTGGATTGTTTCCAAGTTTTCAAAATTACAAATAATGTGGCATAGTATATCTTTGTGCATAAACGGTTTTAATTTCTTCTAAATTCAGATTTCCTCTGAAAATACATCTATTCTGAGAACTACTAGAACTAAGAGTGTGTGTTCTTAACTTTGCTGAAGAACATGCTTCACTCTTTATTACTCTAGGCTCTGTCAGTGTTTTCACTGCTGGTCCTGAGCTCACTCCTGCTGGCTCATGCTATCAGGAGCCATGTTTCAGCTCTGCTTGGGAATACAGGGGTTGTAGGGCCTGGATGTGGATCCTGGCACTGAGCCTACATCAAAGGCCAAGTTCTGCCCCAAAGTACCCAGAAGACTCAGAAGAGCAGCTAATTATGGAAAGTGTCCCACAGAAGCGTGTGCCCCTTCTTGGCAGGACTGTGAAGTCCCAACACTATATGAAAAATTAACAGAGAAATTTTGTCCTACTCTCTAATTACAAATATGCTATTTCTGACTGAAGTAAATTGTTTAAAATTTACACAATACCATCTTGCTATCTGATCTCATGCAATTCTCTTTTCTTTACTGAAAATTTCTCCATTCAGTATGTGCAGAAGCATCCTGGCTAAGTAAGGTTCTTGAGAAAACATCTGTCACTGCTCCATCAGTTAAATGGGCAAAGCTTGTAGTCCATTTCCCTTCCACCCCCTCCCAACCCAAGGACCAAACACAGTCCAGGACAAGTTCAAATAGGGGTAGAACAGGTATAGTCCATACTTGGGTCAGCTGCTGAGAGGAAGCAGGTCTAGGAGAATAAGGGCACCAGATCCTTGTTCAGATATGCAAGGACAATGGTGGAACCACTGGGCATAAATTAATCCAGGAATCCTGTCTCACAGAATCCAGAAAACACAGGATCAGTATGAACAGAGTGACAAACAGGAGGAACAGAATTCCTCTTTGGTCGCCACTGCTATAGAAACCAAAAAAACAATTAAGAGTCCTGAACAAGAAGAGTCAAATAGGCAACTTGGCTGCCTAGAGAGTGTTCTGGAGACTGCTCCCTCATAGTTCCACAGAGACGTCTTACTGCTCTTTTTTTCCTTTTAATTGAGATAAAATTCACCATTTTAAAGTGTGCAATTCAGTAGTTTTTATTCACAATGTTGTGCAATGTCACTACTATCTAATTTCAGAATATTTCCATCACCCAAAAAGAAACCTCATACCCATTAAGCAGTCACTTCCCATCTTCCCTGTTCTCAGTCCCTGACAACCACTAATCTACATCCCGTCTCTATGGATTTGCCTATTCTGGACATTTCACATACAGGCAGTCGCCAACTTACAACAGAGTTCTGTTCCGACGACTACTCCATCATTTGTAAAGTTAGTGCTGACGCAAGTTGAATACCTCATTTTTTTGTTTTAGTTTTCATTATTATTGCCTTTTCTTATCAGTATCTTTATAAATCCGATCTTTATTTGTCTCTGGGGATTGAAAACATTACCTCTGAGAATGGTAACATCATCAAACCACACGATACAACACTGTATATGTGGTATGCACTACTAATGGTAAGATGTTAAAAACAAAAACGGACGGTCAGTAATGCAGTTCATCATAACCTGAATATGTCATAGTTGGGGACCACCTGTAAATGAAATCACAGAATATGTGGCCTTTTGTATCTAGTTTTTTTACTTAGGATGTTTTCAAGGTTTAACTATGTTACAGCATGTATTAGAACATCATTCCTTTTTATGGCTGAATAATATTCCACCATCTATTCTTGAATACAGGGCATCTATTTCTGAGTCCCACTGGCACAGTAGAAAGAGCTATCCTCAGTTGTTGGTGTGGGTGCTCACTGAGAACAGATGAGATGGAGTTGACAATATATTCATGATGCTATTTATGGTTTTAATTTTGATGATCCTAGATCAAGCTCTTTGGTTGTAAATTAGTATCAAACTCTGTGAATAACTTGGAAATATGAATATCTCAGTTTTAAAGAACAGGAGACAACTGTGCTACCTAAGCAGCATACTGCACAAAAAGCCGTTAGTAACAAAGCCAGAGAAATACTGGCACAGGCTCAGAAAGGAGACTGGCAGGAACAGGCAGGAAAAGAAACAAATCATTCTGAATGAGACTGTTCCTGCTTGAGATCCTGTTAAGAGTACTAGGTGACTTTACAGAGTTATATGAAGCTGAAAAGAAATACTGTTTATCCCCAAGACTGACCCATTCAGCAATAATTAAAATCCTTGCATGGCAGAGTGGGCTTATCCTTTTCAGCAGTTCTCACGGGAAAGGCAACTGGCCCAACCCCACATCTCCATTAAGCAAACTCAGGGTGCAACCTGCATCCGCGAGATAAGTGCTACATGTGTTCCAAAGGCCAGCATTTAGGTGTCTAATATAGTGTTACTAAGTCAACAGGAAGACGATAAAAGCAGCAAGTTCTGTGAGGACAGAAGAGCATTGTGATCAAGTATGACACCTGCTGGCTGACCAAGAAGAGACATAAATATCTTCAGTCTGCAAATATTCAAAGCTTTTACATCATAAAATACAAAATAAAACAATGAGATGCCATTTTTTGACCCTCAAATTAGCCAATGATTTTTTTTTTTTTTTTTAAAGTCATAACAATATGCTGGGGAGGATTCTGGGGAACTAGCATAAAGGTGATAAACTGGTAACACCTTTCTGAAGGGCAGTTAAGCTTTGCTATTAAAAGAACTCACATTCTCTTTAACTCAGTAATTCCACTGTTAAGTTTATTTTAGCAGTTACCACAGACATGCTCCAAGATTTAGCTGCAAATATGCCTCCCATGCAATTGCTTATCATAGCAAGAAACTGGAAATAATATAAACATTAAAAAAAAAGTGAGAGTTAATAAATCAGGATACATTCATATACTTAACTACCTGGCAATCACTAAAAAAGGATGAGATAGATTTCTATGTACTGACAGGGAAAGGGGTACAACACTTATTGTTCAAATAAAAGAACGGTTTATATAAAATTTTGGTTTAAAAGAAAAAAAAAAGTTCCCCACTATCTTAGTTA
The DNA here is from genome assembly GCF_000243295.1 of Trichechus manatus latirostris. Classification (NCBI taxonomy): domain Eukaryota; kingdom Metazoa; phylum Chordata; class Mammalia; order Sirenia; family Trichechidae; genus Trichechus; species Trichechus manatus. The sequence continues at coordinate 9,895,881 of NW_004444032.1, read as the reverse complement.
TCTAGTGCTGTTATAACAGCAATACCACAAGTAGATGGCTTTAACAAACAGAAATTTATTCTCTCACAGTCTAGAAGGCTAGAAGTCTGAATTCAGGGCACCAGCTCCAGGGGAAGGCTTTCTCTATTTGTAGGCTCTGAGGGAAGGTCCTTGTCATCAATCTTCCCCTGGTCTAGGAACTTCTCAGCGCAGGGACATCAGGTCCAAAGGATGCGCTCCCCTCTTGGCTCTTCTTGCTTGGTGGTACTAAGGTCCCTTTCCTCTCTGCTCGATTCTTTTGTATCTCAAAAGAGATTGACTCAAGATACAACATAATCCTATAGATTGTGTCCTGCCTCATTAACATAACTGCATCTAATCCTGCCTCACTAACATCATAGAGGTTAGGATTTACAACACACAGGTAAGTACATAAAACCCACAAAATGCTAGACAACCACACAATACTGGGAATCATAGCCTAGCCAAGTTGACACAAATTTTAGGGGACACAACTGAATCCATAACACCCCCCCAAAAAAATACCAAGCTATGAACAAGGTAGTCTCTGAGAGAGTGCAATTATAGCAGAATTTTCACTTTCTACCTAGTTCTGTCTGCACTGAAAATAAATAAACCAACTTATTTTTAAATTTAAGTGGGCAAATTCACAGAGCCAGGCAGAATTCATAGGAAGTGAATACAATTTAGATACCAAAGAGAAGGAAAGAACTTTCTGTGTCCTATACTCACAGAGTATGAGGAAGCCTGAGCCCTCAAATCACCATTCCTTATCACCACCCTTCCCCTACCCACCTCCAACCTATTCTGAGTTTCTGGTCAGTGCCCTGGCCCATTACCCACAGAGGCTACTGCGAATCTTCATACTCTTTCAAGTTCCCTTTCCCACTTCTGTGTCCTTACTCTCAGCAGATGACTCCACATCCTACATGTTACAGGAAAAAAAAAAAAAAAAAAAAGGCCACTAAGTAGGAACACCATCATCTTCATGTACCTCCTCCTGCTCTTTCAAACACATCGACATTTGTACAGACAGTAAAAGTGATGGGGACAAGATGTTTTTACTTTCCTTTTACTACTGTATCATGCCCCTGTCCCAAGGTCAGAGAAGAAAAGGACTGGAATAAGCCATTAGGATGCAACCAGGAACTCAACCACTAATGTGAAGCCAGATTGTAGAAAATTGTGAGTGAAGGAGAAGATGTCACTTAGGATACTTTATGAAAAAGTGGGAAGTTACAAATAAATATATTTATTTTAAATAGAGACAGCAAACAGACTATTTTTAATTTCGGTATCACTGACATACCATAAACTGCCCCTATTTAAAACATACCCATTTTGACACGTGTATATACCCATGAAACCATCAATGCATTCAAGATTATGAACACATGCATCGGCCTCAAAAATTTCTTCTTGCTTCTTGGTAATCCCTTCCTCACCACTCCCCATTTTAGGGGTTGCACAAAAATGAAAGCCTAGTTCTGTCTGACGCTATGTAGCTACTGAATTCATCTTTTCCCTTTTATCTTCACTGTGAATGACTAGTTTCAGAGTCCCATTTTCCCTCCGCAGACTATGGCAATAGTCCCAGTATCCAAGTCTCCAGTCCCATCCATCTGCTCCATCCACAATTCCTAATCTAGTCTCTACACACACCCTTTCTCTCCATCTAGATTAAGGTTAAACCCAAGCTCCTCAACATGACCTTCCAGGCTCTTCAGGATCTAGATCCTGTCTACCAACCAAGTCTTATTTCTTACATGCTCCCACCAAACTAAAGTACCTGTCAGGTACCACATGTGCTATGCTCCCTGTCTTAGGCTGGGTTATCTAGAGAAGCAAAACCAGTAAAGTGTATATTTATGTGTGTGTGTGTGTGTGTGTGTGTGTGTGTGTGTGTAAATATATATATGTATATACATATATAGAGAGAAAGAGAGAGAGTGACTGATTTATCTCAAGGAAATGGCTCACACAGTTGTAGAGGCAGGCTAGTCCCAAGTCCATGGGTCCGACGTCAGGCTGGAGGCTTCTCCTGACTCATGTAGCTGCAGGGGCTGATGAACTCAAGATTAGCAGGCAATACGGCAGACTGCTGGCTCAAGTCCCAAGAACTGGAGGTCAGATGATGATGAGCTGGATGCAGGATCCAGAGCAAGCAAGCAAGCTTTGCCAGAACATCCATGTATATATCTTGGATGCAGGCCACATCCCTGAGGAAACTCTCCTTACAACTGATTGGCTGATCATATCAGATCACATTATGGAGGATGACTACATCGTAACTGTCAAACTACATCACCACATAACTGCCAAACCACTGAGAATCATGGCCCAGCCAAGTTGACACACAACCTTAACCATCCACTACTCAATTCCTTTCCAATGTCTTTTCATAAACTATTTTCTTGGTTTAGAACAAACCACCCTAGACTATCCCCAGACCCAGGAAACTCCTAACATTCTAAAATCTAGACCAGTGGTTTCAACCAGAGGTGATTTCTGTCCCCCCGAGGACATATAACAATGTCTGGAGATATTTTTGGTTGTCACATTGGGGGAATCCTACTGGTGTCTAGTGGGTAGAGGCCAAGGATGCTGCCATACATCTTACAATGCACAAGAAAGCCCCTACAACAAAGAATTATCTGGCCCAAAACGGCAAGTGTACAGAGGCTGAGAAACCCTGATATAGATTAAGTTTAACCATTATATTTTCTGTGAAATCCTTCCCTGACCTGCCCCCTACATTGAGTCTCATGCTTTGTAGTCGAATCTACTATAATACCCAAAATATATCTTTATTTTAGCATTTATCTCCCTGTGTGATAACTTCTGATAACTTCTTTGTCTGCCCACCCCATTAAATTGTGAGTACCTTAAAAGCAAAGATTATCTTTTTCATCTACATATTCTTGATGTATAACAAGGAGATCATTCATTGGCAATTAAATTTTAAATAAACATGTATTTAATAATGAATAAAGAAGAAAAAAAAGAAGCTCTTATTCTCTTGGCTCTAACACAAACATCCTTTAAAAATTACACAAATAATACATGTTATAAAAACATGAGAAAATACAGATAAGCAAGAAAAAACAAATAGAAAAATAATTTTTTTAATAGGCAGAGACACCATCTAAAGATAGCAGAGGTAAACCCCATAAAGTAAATTTGAGAACTCTGAAAGGCAGTGCAAGGAATTCTACAGTAAAAATCCCAATATGTACTCTCTACTTACTTGAGAACAGCAATTTCTTGAACTGTTATAGCCCTTTTATCTTTGGTTCCCATGTAGGAGAATATGTTTGGCTTGACTCTGATAAGATAGAAACAAAACCATCTGAAGTCACATCCCATAAGGAAATCACATAATTTAAGTTTCAAAATAAATATACATAAATCACAATAGAATAAAGAGAATAAGGAAAAACTTTTAACTTTTTATCTAGGAAAACATAAATACGCAAGCTAAAAAAGTAAAGATGCCTGAACAAGTTCCTTCTTGGCAGTGCCTGACTTAGAACGTTTGTGGCTATTAGTGAATAACTGATGTTATTCAAAGACTTGGCTAGCCAGTTATAAAAAAGGAACTAATGCACTTTCTGTTGATCATATGCAATTCATTAGATTATATAAAACTATGAAAGTAAAATGTATTTTAGATATACGTCACTTTGAAAAGTTTATATCTTCAATTTTTTTTAAGCTACTAATAGTGTGAATTTTCCTTCAATACATGCTATTGCTTTGGATGGAGCCCTGGTGGTGGAGTAGTTAAGAGCTCGGCTGCTAACAAAGGTTGGCCGAATCCACCAGCTGCTCCTTGGAAACCATATGGAGCAGTTCTACTGTGTCCTATAGGGTTGCGAGGAGCCAGAATCATATTCAATGGCAATGTGTTTGGTTTTTTTATTGCTTTGTATAAAACCAAAAAACCCATTGCCATCAAGTCAACTGTGACTCCTAGCGTCCTTATAGGACAGAACAGAAATGCTCCTAGGGGCTTCCAAAGCTGTAATCTTTACAGAAGCAGACTGCCACATCTTTCTCCCAAGGAGCAGCTGGTGGGTTCAAACCGCTGACCTCTTGGTTGGCAGTCGAGCGCTTTAACCACTGCACCAGCAGTGCTCCCTTTGCTTTGTACAGAAAAGCCAAATGAGAAACTGTGATCTCAATTATTTTGATATGAACAAATAAGTAATTTAGTTAACTAAGAAGTATTTTATAAACTTGACAGCTCCTTCTGAACAGGAAGAAGCATCAAAGGCATTCTTGAACCTTGAGCAATCTCCAGCTCCAGATCTCCAAGGAGCTACCTTCCTGATCGTCTATTCCTGTCAGGAACTGTCTACCCTCTCAGGCTCAGGGCCAGTCTGGGTACCATGAGGTCTCTCTCCTAGGGAGCTAGTAAATAGAATAAAATAAAATAAACTGTTACTTAATTGGTTACTATTTTACCATGCTTAACCTGAGTTAAATACACATTGGAAAGAAAATTTCCATAGCATATAGATTTGCTGTGATGCCTGTAGCCATTTCTATTTAAAAAAAAAAAAACCTCAGGAATGAAAAGGCCTGCCGATCTGCTTCTGTAAAAAAGACAGCCAAGAAAATCCTATGGAGCAGTTCTACTTTGGAATCGACTCACCAGCAACCAACAACAGAAGCTCCACAGAGACATATTCAGGCTCGGTGGGAAAAAAGACTTAGCAATCAGATGTTAAAATGTTATAAAAGAAAAAAATATACTAAGAAAAAGTCTTCAGCACCTAGCCCCCTCAGTGACACAATCTCTGCTATACCGGTACGAGAAAACCTGACTGGTCTCAGGTTTTCAATCTAGCCCACCTCCAGGAATTGAGCGCTGTCAAGTTTAGTAAAGTACACCTCTGTAACCAAATCAAAGTGTAGGCTTTAAGGGAACAAAATTTATTTTCAGTTGAAAGTACGGGAACTCTCAACTGTATGTGAATTACTTACCTACAAAATTTCCATCTTGAATTACTGGCAATACGTATGGGGGTTAAAATAGGGACCCCTGGTGGTGCAGTGGTTAAAGCGCTCAGCTGCCAACCGAAAGGTTGGTGGTTCAAATTTACCAGCTGCTATGCAGGAGAAAGATGGGGCAGTCTGCTCCCATAAAGATTATGGCCTTGAAAACCTGACAAGGCAATTCTACTCTGTCCTATAGGGTCGCTATGAGTCAGAATCAGCTCGGCAGCAACGGGTATGGTATAAGGGTTAAGAAAATTAATTCATCAACTGCCTAAGAAAACTATATTTGGGAGGTAAGTTTGCTTTCCATTTGTCTATGCTCTTGTTCCTTTTTCATTAGCACAGCGAGAGGAAAATAATTTGCCGTGTTTTGATTTTGTATAGGCATAAAACCAAGGTACTCACCTTAAATATTTCGACAGTACGTTGATAGCATCCATGGTGTCTTTATTTTCCTTGTATAATACAAAGTGGCAGTAACTCCCCCTAGATTTCGGCCAAGAATGTTTTCTTGGATCTTAAAAACAAAAAATTAAATGTAATACGTACCATAATAAAAGTTATTTGAGCTTTTTCTTATGACACCCTATGAGCTCATTTTCCGCTACAGAACATGCTAGTGAGAAGTTTGATCTAGTCTGACAGGAAATACAGGTTAAGCGGTTATAGCTGTGTGGACTACAAGCACTAAACTTTCCAGGACTGGGTACTTACACCGAACACTTATCTTTCCACATTTAAAACCAAAGGCTGAAATGCAGCTGTTGTGAAAAATGCCTAAAACCAACAGGAGAGATACAAAGGAGGCACACAGTTTCCCAGTGGTGTTACCTCACAGCACACGTCTGGTAGATGAGATGACTAGCTTTCCAGAACACATGAAGTCCAAAGGGAAACAGCAGTGATGTTAGAATCTATAAGCTCTGCCTTATGTCCAGAGAGGTGTTCATACCTACTCCGGTTGGATGTCTTACAGTGGCATGTACGGGAATAAAGCTTGTAAGGAGCTGCCTCAGTGACCTTCAGCCTGTCCAAAGGCCACTTGCATCAAGTAAGTTTAGCTAATATTACATAGTGTACAAATGTCTGCCTGACAGAGAGAGCAGCTGGCATTTAAGACCTGATTATTACTCCTGGTAAAAAGGAAACTTTGAAAATCAAGCCCAGTTAAATGTTAACCTTTGAGCTAGTGTTACTTCAATTGTTCAACTCTTTTTTGGAGACTGACAGACATTTCATGACCCTGGAGAACTGATTTTGAACACTGCTCTTTTAATCGAACAATTCAACTACACTATAATCTAGAAATGTATTATTAAAACATAGTAATAGTTTGAAAAATCCACACTTTAAGAAAAATGTCAGCCACAACTGCACTCCCCAGATAATGTAAGTAACAGTTATGAGTCTTGTACAACCCTAAACTGCAGCTGTTACTTGAACAACACATCTAATTCACTTGACTTCTGTAACTCCGTGAAAGAAAAACTGAAAAAAATACTTCATACAGTCCCTAGAAAGAGTCCTCTTCTTTTAAAAATGTTCCTTCATCTGTCCTTAAAACAACCCTTTAGCAAAAATTCATGACTCCTTCGTTTCAGAAGACTTAAGATATTCCTCGTACTGAAGTTACTCGTAGACCTTCCTTTCTCAAGGCAAAAGCACCACCTGATAAGTTAGTTAATTTAAGCTAAATATAAAGAACAAATGAATCAATGAGCCATCTAGGAAAACTGCCACTGCAACGTACGCCTAGCAAATTGCTTTCGTTCCAATAAACGTTAAGTGTGATCCCCTTCTGTCTTGGACAGAAAGTATTACAAGATTTCTTTAGATCTTGGTGTGAAGTCCTCACAACTCACCCTCAGAAAATTGTGAGTAGGAATGTTATTTTAGATTCTCCTTCCAGCTTACTATCAGTTAAGTAAAACTGCCTCTACTTAGCACTTGTGACAAAAGCATTGGCATTTCATTTTGTCTACATGAAACACCAACCGCTCTTACCTGCTGCAGTTCTGACCTCTGTCCAAATGCACAGCGTAAAGAGCACAAGAGAGCAATGTTTAATTTATAATAATTAATATAATATTAAAGTGCTTTAGAGGTGAACATGCAAATGATCTCATGGTAAGTTTATGCTGTGAAATTCTATAGCATCTGGTAGTTATGTGATGGGTTAACAGCCATTTAGACATTTAACAATGGAATGTTGCAGAGGCAAACAGTGAACATGTAGAAAACTCACCTACGGGTACAAGCCTCCCTGTCTTAATCCCTTCACAAAGAGCATGTTAGTTCATCCTCAAAGCTGCACTGTCTGTACCCATGGTCTGTATACAGCAAAAGGCTTAAGACTGGATACAAAATGCTTCCTCATCTAGAGATTTACCTTCTTCAACATGGGAGGACATATACCGAAACACTATTTGTGATTATCTTTGTTGGTGAGACTGCGTCATCCTTTATTACTTTGCTTTGTGCTTTTCTGTGTTTTATGAGTTTCCTGCATTGAGTTTATAAAGTTTATTTGAAAAATTTTGAATAATTATTATGGAAAACAGTTCTCTAAAATGGAAAACTCTTATAGATTAAAAGAAACTTATCTATTGAATGCAATGCTCTGACCTTGTTTGGATCATTATTTGAACAAGTCATCTGTAGGTAAAAGCCATTTTTGAGATAATAAGGGAAAAACTGAACATGGACCAGGTATTAAATGTTAAGAAATTATTGTTACTCTTGTTGGGCATTATATAGGTCTGGGGTTTCATTCCTTATCTGTTAGATATATACTGAAACATTTATAAGTGAAATGACAAGGTGTGTAGAATTTGCTTTAAAACACTCCAGCAAGAAAAAGACAGTGGGGGAGAGATCAAATAAAAAAAACATAATGCTGATAATCGTGAAGCTGTAGATGGGTACTTAGAGCTTTAAAACACTGCTTTCTCTATTTGCACGCATGTTTGAAAATGTCTGTAATAAAAAGTTAAAAAAATTCACTTGTGATAAACACTGATGAAGTGTAGCTACATTTTCTCTTAAGTACTCCCCTTCAGTACATTCACAATCAACTATGATGGCAAGAAATAAATGAAGCCGCAAGACTGAAAAACTAAATGCTACTGTATCTTAAGAGAAACCATGACAGCTGAGTATGAGTTTTGGCTCACAGCATGCATCCTGTATTAGCAAGTCCAAGCACTGAACATGCAGACAATTCTCTCTCCTGCAAACAACAGATAGAAGTATTCATCTTCTAAGTGTACTCAGTATACATAAATTAAGCATATGCATTGATTAACTGGGAACATTTTGAATAACTGAAAATCAATGAGTCTCAAACTTATTTTGAACAATTTATTTGACTTCATAAAACTCTAACCCCTAACAATGCTAAATAGCACATAGTTAGCTTTACAATTCAAGTGAATTTAATAACTTTCAGACATTTTTGGGGGCACTCTGATCTACAATGTGAATGTAAAAAGATTCTCAGGCTGAGGTAATAGGAAGCAATGTTTTGACAGTCAGCCATGGTAGCCCTGCTCCAGAAGAAACAGAAACCAGATAAAAGGGGAAATCAAGTTCACAAAGACTCATATATTGAGCACAGAGATCCTCATGAATAAAAAAGGAAAAATGCTGTGGCTCAAGAAAGAAGACACGATGGAGTAGCATGCAGAACACTCTTCCCTTCTTTTCCAAGGCCATTCTCGCCGCTGTACCTGTGCACACCAACCCTTTCAGCCCCCTCTGGCATCCTGCTCCATCCACTATCACTCTCCTCCCTGAATTTTCACCCTCCCTCTCCACTAGTTCTTTCTCTTCAACATATACACACACATACATATATACTCAGAGCTCTTCCATCTTAAAGCCAAACCTATATTCCACTCCCCTTAACCACATTCCCTTCCTTTCTCTTCTCTTTATAGCTTATTTGAAAAACTAGTAAAAATCAGTTGCCATCGAGTCTACTGATTCATGTAACCCCATGTGTGTCAGAGTAGAACTGTCCTCCATAAGGTTTTCAATAGTTGATTTTTTGGAAGCAGATGCCAGGCCTTTCTTCCAGGGCAACTCTGCGTAGACTTGAACCTCCAACCTTCTGGTTAGCAGTCGAGCCCATTAACTGTCTGCACCACCCAGGCACTCTTTATTTGAAAAAGACAGTCTGTACTTATTGCTTTCACACCTCGACCTACCATGTAAACTGGTTTCCGACCTCAACATTTTCACTCAAACTGCCCTGACAATAAGACCAATGATTTCCGTGTTGCTAAGCTGATGGACAGAGACCTGGTGGCGCAGTGGCTAAGAGCTCGGCTGCTAAGCAAAAGGTCAGCAGTTCAAACTCACCAGCCACTCCTTGGAAGCCCTATGGGGCAGTTCTACTCTGTCCCACATGGTCGCTGTGAGTTGGAATTGACTCAGTGGCAACAGGTTTTTTAAACTGATGGACATTTTCCAGAGTTCTTTTCTTGCTGGACCTCTGTAGCATTTTTCATTGTGGACCACAGATTATTGGAATCCCCTTTTCCTACGGATTCCACAACACCAGCCTCTTCCACCGGGTTCCCTTTGTATCTGTCTGGCTCTTCCTCCTGAGTCTCTGGGGATCCCTAGATCCAAGTATCCCTCCTGGGAGCCATTCATTTCAGTGACCGTGGAGAGCCTCTACACGGCACATGGCAGAAAATTTTTACTGAAGCCCTTAAAAAGATTTTAGAGGCATTTGGAATGTACAGTACCTCAAACTGTAAATTAAGGGGAGAAATGGTTCACATCCCACAGCCTTCAGCATCTCACCTGAAAAATCTTATGGAAAATTTTTATTGAATGAAAAAAATAAAGGTGACTGAGAGACAGGAAGTGGCTGGTGGTGTTAAGCACCAAAGTTGTAGAGGAAGACAGAACATGAGAGGTCCAGCACCAATCATTTAACTGAGGGGAAAGGGTAGGAGAGCTGTAAACGGCCCCCTTGCATGAAACTCCATTAACTCTCCTCCCTGAAGATCACAAAACCTGGTATTCTCTTGAAAATGATAATCACTTCTAAGAAGCAGCTAGAGAAATGTTTTTTGCCTTTTTCAATCTGTTTCCTCATGACCACACTCAGCAGAACAAGATTTTGCCTTTCGTTATTCCTGTGCAGAGGGCAGCTGGCCACACGATGGTGACCACAGTGGGTTGCCTTTCTACAAGGAACACCTGTTTAGCACCCTTTCCAACCTGGGTTCCTTGAGAGAATTAAAACCAAATGCCCTAAGGTATCCACTGTATGTAATAAACCAACTTTCCTCCTAGACATCTAGAATAGTTACTAGCCATATACCAACCTTGCAAGAATTGAGAAAACAGTCATTTTCTATTGGGCTTAATTCTCTCAAGGAACCCTGGCCGAGAAAGCTGCTAAGTTAATGTTTCATACATGACCCAGAAATTAAAGAAACACATATTACCCCAGTAATTGGCTTCTGGAGTGAGAACTGATTAACAACCCCTGCCCCCAAGCAGGTCCACAGCATCTCATTCTTCTTTTTGCCATCTGTTACCTCTGATCGCTACCTTCCCTCCCCAGCTGCTCAAGGGTTCTCATTTCTATATCATTGTCCAGACTTGCTGATTTGACTAGATTATTTTCACAAGCATAGCTAAACCTTATTTCCACTCTCGTTTCATTAGAACCACAGTTATAAACAATTAGGCTTCATCCATTCGAAGTATTATCTTTGAAATTAACCTAAGACTGACGATGCACTAATGGTCTGAACTCTTTTTTGTTAGAGTCCCGATTTTGCTCTAACAAATATATCATGAGATAACTGGGCTGTCACTGGTAGGGGATGAGGGTGAGGAAATAATTTTTTCCTACCGTAATTGTTGTTAAAATTTCACTGGCTGATTTGACAGGTAAAAGAGGAAAAATTGTCTAATTTTTCTTAAGTTATATGCAAATAGAAATTTTCACGGCTGTGGAAAACACAGTATAACATAAATATCAAAGTGATTCAGTGACAACCTACCAATTACAAGCAAATTATACACAGTGAGATGGGCTCAGGCGAAGGGGTGGTTTTCTATGTTCCATGTTTTTTATGTGTGAGTGAAGAAGATGCTCACGGTTAGAAAGCAGAAGTTTTTTCAACAGAGGGAACTTGCAGAAAAGATGCTGCTGGAATGGGTGGTGGGTATTATTTGTTCATATGAAGGCTTTCTTTTCTCTATTAAGAACACAAAATGACCAACAGCCCTGCCACTTTCTCCTTGAACTGCCACTGTGCCCACTCTGCTTTTCAGAGAACACATCAAATCCCTGAGACTTTGTCTCAGACACTGCCATCACGTCAGCAAATCCTGGCTCACATAATAGACCTAATGCCCCAAACCAGTCCGACAGTCCGCTGTGGCAACTGAGAGGACAACATTTACCTTCTCTGAAGGAGTGACGTGATCAATATTCTCCTGCAAACAATAGCAAACCCTTGAACATAAACAGCAAAGGAGAAGGGGGAGAGGAATCTGTCTCACAACTACCAGACGAAAGTAACACCCGGCCACTCACTCACTTACTTGCCAAAGCCTTCTTTCCAGCTGCATGGTAGGCAACAATATATTTCTTCCCCTCTCTATCCTCTGTTTTTGTCTCTAATCCTGGAAACAGAGATTTAATAGCTTGATGGATGACAGTTCTTTTCTCTTTGGTATCCTCAATAACCTATTAAAAACACAATGATAACACAAATGGAACAAACATTAAATAGGGAACTAATACTAATGAATCATTAAAAACATTGCCCTTCTTATTCACTATGAAAAATAACAAAAGTGCAGGGGTTCGATTTCAGAAATATATAACTGAGTTTCACAGTATCACAAATTATAACAGCCCATTTCTTGTGCCTGTACCGGGCACTGTACCAAGGCACTTCACATTCTTCATGTTATCTAATCATCGTAATATCCCTATCATACTACCATTATCACATTTATTTACAGTGGAGAAAAGTGAGGCTTAGAGAAGTGAAGGAACATGTCTAAGGTTACACAGGTGGAGGGTGACAGAGCTGGGTTTGAAATCCAGGCTGTCTGACCCGAGCCACCAATCAGACCCTCTCTCACAAAGTCTCTTTTGGAGAAACACCTCAGGCTCATGGATGAAAACATAGGGCGAGCTGGGCCTTTGGTATGTCAGAAACACAACTCCCCCAAATAGTCCAATCTACACCTGCCTCATATTGAATCTACTCTACATGAAACTGTTTTATAACGAAGTTCTAGCATGTTTGTTCACATCATTTTTTTTAATTAAAAAAATCAGTGTGAGGGAAATAAAAACTTACTACACCTGTTCTTAATTTTTGAGTGTGTCTCACACTAAGGAATATATTTTACATCTTGAATTAACACTCACAAATGTGTATGCCTCTTATGCCTTATTGTGAGACAAATGTAAGATGCTTATTAAAAAATTGAAAAAAAATGCTCACAAAACCATGCTTTACGCTTTCTGTGTACAAAGCACTGACGTTTTCTATTTTAGTCTACTACTTTAAAAAAAAAGTTGGTTGAGATCCACTAAACTGATTTCATGACCCGCTAATGAGCTGCAACCTGCAAGCTGAAAAACACTGAGATATACTACAACTACTACTGGCGAAACATAACAATATTTTAGCAAAATATAAAAAATTGCAATTATAGATAAAAGACTCCATATCAACAACTGAGTCTAGATCTGGGATTACTGATAGCAGTGAGCTGGAATCATAGCGTGTATGTGTATGAATATGTATTTACACCACAAAATTTCAGGAATTCCAACCTCATCTTACAAAGAAATCTGCCCACAGTTTATGCCCTTTAAAGATAAAAACTTTTAGTAGATGGCATAATCATAGTTAAGATGGCAACTAATCTTGCTACCTATATAGGAACTTGCATATTATGGGGGTAAGATATACCACTGCATTGCAAACAAAGGAAATCTGCACTGTCTCCCCGGATTGCTCTCTTAGGAGTTATTCTCTTTGGCACTGCTGAAGATATAATCTATGGGTAAATTCAGGGATTGAAGAGTCATAAAGTTGTAATAGGAGTCCTGGTGGTGCAGTGGTTAAAGTGCTCAGTTGTTAACCAAAGGTTGGCAGTTAGAACCCACCAGTCACTCCATGGGAGAAAGATGTGACAGTCTGCTTCTGTAAAGATTTACAGCCTTAGAAACACTCTAGAGCAGTTTACTCTGTCGTATTGGGTCGCTATGAGTCGGAATTGACTCAACGGCAATGGGTTTAAAGTTGTAATATCATGTACTTTGGGAAGTTTTAGCAGAGGGTGGCAAATAATGAATGCTGAAAAGTTACAGTAAACTCTTATTAACTGGAAGTGATGGAAGGGAGAATTTCAGTAGCTCTTTAAAGAATTATACAAAATTAAAATTCTAAAAATCTTGTGCAACAAGATTCTAAAAATCTTGTGCTAGAAGATTCTTAAAATCTTGTAACATATTTTACTTTGCTACAGACACCACCTAGAGCTGCCCTCATCCAATACAGTGGCTACTAGCCCCATGGTACACTAAGCACTTGAAATGTGGCGTCTGAATTCAGATGTGCTACTGTGTAAAACAACACTGGGTTTCAGACTCAGTAGGAAAAAAAACAATGTGAAATAACTCATTGATAATTTTTAAAATATTGCTTACACATTAAAATATTTTAGATATATTAGGGTAAATACAATATATTGTTAAAATTAATTTCACCTGCTTCTTTTCACTTTTTTTTAATGTGATTACTAAAAAATTTAAAGTTATATACATGGCTTGCATTATAATTCCACTGGACAGCATTAATCTAGAAGAAAACTTCCATAACAAAAAGCTTTTTAAAAAGGCACTTACTGACTATTCTATTTCTTAGCTGAGCTCTCTTTTTCTTGAATATCAGAAGTGGACCCAGGCTGAGCAGAGATACATTCCCTTATCTCCCCTCTCCAATTCCTCCCTCTAGCAGAGCCCCCCAATCAGTGCCACACATCTGACTGTCCGCAGTGGCAATCCTGTTGCAGTAGCCACTATGTGATATAACAATCACTCCAAGATTCCAAACAACAGATTTTTTTGTTGATTTGAGGTCATTCAAAATTTCTTTAAACAAAAATGTATCTTTTTTTGGTCACAGTTTATCTGAACACTGGTATCCCTTTTAGACCAAACAGGGCGAGGTCATCCTTTTGTTAACCACTGTAATTTTTTAAACAGATACTTATTAGTATCCAGCCAAAATGAAGCAATCAAAACCCTAAAAAATCCTTTCATATATTTTTATACTACTTACCTCAATGGCAACACTGGTTTCCTTATTTTTAAAAAGCTGGAGTTCTTCCAAATGCTGCTTTTCTTCAGCTGTCAAAACCGTAAATACATCTTCTGAAGGATCCTTCAAGACAACCATGAGAACTCCCAGTGAGTCAAACACAGAATTCAAGGCGGTTAAAGCTCTATACAGTCATGCATCACATAATATCTGTTTGGGCAATGTTCAACTACATATATGTCCATGGTCCCATAAGGTTATAATAGAGTTCAGAAATCCCGATCGGAGAACGGGATGTAGCAAATTTAGGCATGTAGCACTTGACAATCATGACAATCCTCACGAACAAAGAAAAACTTTTTCAAGCTGTTAAAGGATCAGCTCCACTGAAAGCTACAAGGCTAACAGAAATGCGAGAGGGACCCATATCAGATATGGAGAAACTGCTAATGCCGTGGATTGAGGACCAAACAAAAAGGCGAAGGCCTCTCAGTGCTTTGATGATCACTGCTGAGGCTTGAAGCCTTTTTGAGATGCTCAAAGAAAAGCAGGACCAGACTACAACATCGGGTATAATGCCAGCTCTGGGTGGTTCAAGTACTTCAAACAACATTTTTTGTTGCACAATGTGAAAGTGAGTGGCAAGTCTGCAAGTGCTGATACGAAGGCAGCAGAAGAATTTGTTGAAACATTAAACAAACTAATTTTAGAGGGAGGTTATTTGCCCAAGTAAATTCTTAATATGGACAAAATCTTACTCTGGAAGCAAACGCCTGAAAGGACCTTCATTCATAATATGGTGTTCGCACAAGGCCCAAAACACATAATGTCTATTTCACAGAACACATCGTGGACTTTATTTCTTTTTAATTACATGACTGTGTCTCTACGATCTCTAGGAAATACTATCTTTATACAGAAGGTGATTTCTGGAACTCACGGAGCACAAACACCACAGCCTCCACCAGACTGAGTCCAACACAACTAGACAGTGCCCAATTACCACTATCAACTGCTCTGACAGGGATCACGATACAGGCTCCCGGACAGAGCTGGAGAAAAATGTAGAACAAAATTCTAACTAAAAAAAAACTACAAGATACTGCAAAATCTCAACAACAAAAAAACAAATAACCCAATTTAAAAATGGGCAAAGGATACGAACAGGCACTTTGCCGAAGAAAAGATTCAGGTGGCTAATAGACACATGAGGAAATGCTCATGATCATTAGCCACTAGAGAAACGCAAATCAAAACTACAATGAGATAACATCTCATCCCAACAAGGCTAGCTTTAATCCAAAAAACACCAAATAATAAATGTGGAAGAGGTTGTGGAGAGACTGGAACACTTATACACTGTTGGTGGGAATGTAAAATGCTACAACTACTCTGGAAATTGACCTGGTGCTTCCTTAAAAAGCTAGAAACAGAAGTACCATATGATCCAGCAATCCCACTCCTTGGACTATATCCTAGAAAAATAAGAGCCCTCACATGAATAGACATATGCACACCCATGTTCACTGCAGCACTGTTCACAATAGCAAAAAGATGGAAACAACCTAGGTGCCCATCGACAGACAAATGGATAAACAAATTATGGTATATTCACACAATGGAATACCATGCAACAATAAAGAACAACAATGAATCCGTGAAATGTAACATGGAGGAATCTGGAAGGCATCATGCTGAGTGAATTTAGTCAGTCACAAAAGGGCAAATATTGTATAAGACCACTACTGTAAGAACTCAAAAAAAGGTTTACACACAGAAGAAAACATTCTTTGATGGTTACAAGGGTGAGGAGGGAGGGAGAGGGGTATTCACTAACCAGGTAGTAGACAAAAATTATCTTAGGTGAAGCGAAGGACAGCACATACTACAAGGGAAGTCAGCACAACTGGACTAAACCAAAGCTAAGAAGTTTCCTGAATACAACAAAACACTTTGAGGGACAGAGTAGGAGGGGCAGGGGTCTGGGGACCTTGGTTTCAGGGAACATCTAGGTCAACTGGCATAACAAAGTTTATTAAGAAAATGTTCTGCATCCCACTTTGGTGAGTGGCATCTGGGGTCTTAAAAGCAACCGAGTGGCCATCTAAGATCCATCAATTGGTCCTAAGTCACCTGGAGTAAAGGAGAATGAAGAAAACCATAGACACAAGGAAAGTATTAGCCCAAAAGACAGAAAGGGCCACATAAACCAGAGACTTCATCAGCCTGAGACCAGAAGAACTAGATGGTGCCCGGCTACCACCAAAGACCACCCTGACAGGGAACATAACAGAGTCCCTGACAGAGCAGGAGAAAAGTGGGGTGCAGAACTCAAATTCTAGTAAAAAGATCAGATTTAATGGTTTGATTGAGACTGGAGGGATCCCAGAAGACATGGCCATGGACTCTCTGTTAGCCCAAAACTAAAACTATTTCCAAGGCCAACTCTTTAGACTGAACTAGGGGACATAAAAGGATACTTGTGAAGACTGTGCTGCTTTTTTTTTTTTTTTTTAAAGATGCACTTTTTTCCTTTTTTTTTAATTGTTGTAGTTAAATGAAGTTTACATTTCAAGTTAGTCTCCCATACAAAATTTTATCCATGCATTGTTACGTGACCCTAATTGCTCACCCCATTCTGCGACAGCACACTCCTCCTTTCCACCCTTGATTCTCCATGATCATTCAACCAGATCCTAACCCTCTCTGCCTTCCCATCCCACCTCTGGACAGAAACTGCCCCTTTGGTCTCTTGTATCTACTTGACTAAGAGGCACACTCTTCACGAGTATCACTTTATGTCCCACAGCCCAGTCCAATCCAAACTGTGCTTCTTGGCTCAAGTAGATACATGAGACTAAATGGGCGGCTCCTGTCCAGAGGCAAGCTGAGAAGGCAGAGAGGATTTCAGGAGCTGGTTGAATGGACATAGGAAATCCGAGGTGGAAAGGAGGAGTGTGCTGTCACAGTATAGGGAGAGCAACAAGGGTCATAGAACAATATATGTATAGATTTTTGTATGAGAGACTATTAACTTGAATTGTAAACTTTCACTTAAAAGCACAACAATTAAAAAAAAAAAAAGACTAGACTTACTGGTCTGAGAGAGACTGGAGAAACCCTAAGAGTATAGCCCCTGGACACCCTTATAGCTCAGTAATGAAGTCATTCCTGAGGTTCACCCTCCAGCCAAAGATTAGACAGGCCCATAAAACAAAATGAGACTAAATGGGCATATCAGCCCAGGGTCAAGGACGAGAAGGCAGGAGGGGACAGGAAAACTGGTAATGGGGAACCCAAGGTTGAGAAGGAGAGAGTGTTGACATGTCGTGGGGTTGGTAACCAGTGTCACAAAACAATATGTGCATTAATTGTTTAATGAGAAGCTAGTTTGCTGTGTAAATCTTCATTTAAAGTACAATTAAAAAAAAAAAAAAAAGAAGGTGACTTCTATTAGAACTACTTCTACCTCTTCATCCACTGGAACAGACAAGTCATCCAAATGGCTGATCCGTCCATCTTTTCCTATCTCATGAACAACGAAGTCAGAGTATCTGATGAAAAGAAAACACAAACTTTCAGAGATTTAACATTTTGTTTCCTATTAATTTTGGGATAAAATTTATCACCTGTAAGTCTTACTATTGTGCCAAATGGGATTTAAAAAAAAATTTTTTTTTCAATGCAAAGTCATTTCTAATTTCTCAATGAATGCTGAGCCATACCTTGGCTAAGGCTTTATATCAGAACTTAACAAAAAGGCCTTCTGAGCTTCTAGGGTAGTCTTTCAGAGAAATGCATAAACAAAAGCTTATTAACATTACCCCATGATTATACAGACAGTCCATAGTATTGTAAATCATAAAATACAGTAAATGGTTAATTAAATCAGAACCTAGCAATTCAGAAATCGTTAAGTCTACCATGAACTATACTGAAGCTTACCCTTAAGCTAAATACTTTGCACACAATATTTAAAATAGTCTCAACAACCCCAAGGTGGTGTTATGATCCATGTTTTGGATGAGGGAACGGAGGTTCAGAGGAGTTAAATAACTGTTTTAACTAAATAACTAAAGTGGCTAAACTGGGATTCATACACAGGTTCATCTAGCTCCAGAGACAACCTTCTTTCTAACGTATGATGTGGCACATTCAGGTGCATGAGTTGAAGATTATATGACTGATACAGGAGAAAACTTGAAATCATCGAAAATAAATTATCTTTAAAGAAATGAACAGAATCCATTCACATATAAACAATGCATGACATTTGGAAATTATTTCTATTATTATTCCAACAGTTGTGGGAAGGAGCTTCCCTTGATAAGAACTGATCATTATTTGCATTAAAGATATAAAAAAATTAAAGACCTTTGCTCATTTAGTCAGCTCTCTCTTGTCCTATTCCTTTCAGACCATCAATGTAAAAAATCCTCGGGGATAAAAGCTAAATGGAAGAATATATTGCTGATTTCTTTTTTAAAGAAAATAATTAATATAACTAACATAATCTTATACATAAACTACACATACCTTTCTTTTAAGATTCCTGAGAATCCTTGATGGGAACTTACAAACTTGGTAATGCCTACATCAAGTTCGGTAAGTCCATGCTTCATCATGTCTGCGAAACTCTCCACTTCCTCTTCCTCTTCACCTTCCTCTGAAAGGCCATCTTCTTCCTCCTCTTCCTCGTCTTCTAACGGAGCATCAGAATTGTTTTTACCTTCCCCAGCACTTACAGCTTCAGGCACTGCAGGCACATTCTCATCGCTGGGTAGAGAGTCACTTTCTAGCCCATCCTGACCCTCGCTCAGACAGCATTCTGAGACCTTCTGTCTTTTTACTTCCTCCCCTGGAGCTTGACTATCATTATCTTTCACGGCAAGGGACCCACGTTTCAGTGACACACCAGCCATTCCTGTGGTCTCCATTTTTAAGGCTCCAAGAAAACATTTAAGAGAACCTTTTAGGAACAAAGAAAAAGAGTAGAAAATAACAATCACCTATAAAGAAGCTGGTTTCAACCAACAAAGGCACAGTTAACTTTGTTCAGAGAGCCCTAAAAATCATTTATTAAAGTAATTGTTCCTGACATGGGCATATAGTTTTGGTAGAAAACTGAACAATACATCTGCATGGAATTTGACAGTAAGCATCTGAAGGGATCAGTCCCTGGAGAAGGACATCATGATTCGTAAAGTAGAGGGTCAGTGAAAAAGAGGAAGACCCTCAACAAGATGGACTGACACAGTGGCTACAACAATGGGCTCAAGCCTAACGATTGTGAGGATGGCGTAGGACTGGGCAGTGCTTTATTCTGTTGCACACAGGGTCACTATGAGTCGGAAACAACTCAATGGCACCTAACAATAAAAATAGGTATGCCCTTTCTGGAGACCATGGTCTCGGGGGACATCTAGCTCAATTAGCATAACATAGTTTACAAAGAAAATGTTCTACATCCAACTGTAGTTGAGTATCATCTAGGGTCTTAAAAGCCTGTGAGCGGCCCTCTAAAATACATCTACTGGTCCCACCCCATCTGGAGCAAAGGAAAACGAAGAAAACCAAAGACACAAGGGAAAGATTAGGCCAGAAGACTAATGGACCACAACTACCACGGCCTCCACCAGACCTGAGCCCAGAACAACGAGATAGTGCCCAGCTACCACTACCCACTGTTCTGACAGGGATCATAACAGAGGGTCCTGGACAGAGCTGGAGAAAAATATAGAACAAAATTCAAGTTCACAAAAAAGAGATCAGACTTACTGGTCTGACAGAGGCCAGAGAAACCCCAAGAGTTTGGCCCCTGCA
Organism: Trichechus manatus latirostris; assembly: GCF_000243295.1. NCBI lineage: Eukaryota > Metazoa > Chordata > Mammalia > Sirenia > Trichechidae > Trichechus > Trichechus manatus. The sequence goes on along the minus strand of NW_004444032.1, from coordinate 9,875,734 downwards.
CACCCTTTTAACTCAGTACTGAAGTCACTCCCAAGGTTTACCCTTTATCCAAAGATTAGACAGGTCTATAGGGCAAACAATAACACACATGAGGAACGTGCTTCATAGTTCAAACACGTATACAAGACTAATGGGCACACCAGTACAAAAGCAAAGACGAGAAGGCAGAAGGGACAGAAAAACTGGACGAATGGAAATTGGGAACCCAGGGTGGAGTAGGGGAGAGTGTTGACATATCACAAGTTTGGCAACCAATGTCACAAAATAATCTGTGTATTAATTGTTTAATGAGAAACTAATTTGCTCTGTAAACTTTTACCTAAAGCACAATTTAAAAACACATATGTATGCCCTTTGACCCACAATTTTTAAGGGCTGATCTTAAGAAAACAAGTGCACAAAGTTTTATCTGTAAGAATACTCATCACAAAGCTTTCATATTAGCAAAAAATTAAGAACAGCAACGAAGCTTGGATACAAGAAATGCAGAATATGTAGAAACAATATGAAAAAGAAATGCGAAAGGTGGTTACATCTTCTTGGAGAGGAACTAGGTGGCTGGGGCCACAGTGGGAGACTTGCTGTTTTCACTGAAAGACATTTTTGTATCATTCGAATTTTTTTTATGTATATGTATTATCCATTCGAAAAACTGATTAAATAAAAGAAGTGTCTAAGAAGACACACATATTTCAGCACAGAGCAGCTTGAGAGAGGCCTACACAGGCGGCAGTCAGAATAAATACATGCATCCAAGACCGTGAGTCTTATTTGACGTTCTTGGTGAAATAAGAATGAAGGTTTTTCCTATATTACATAGGGAGACATTAAGGTCAATTTGCTAATAATCTTAGTAAACATATATAAAGAAAATAAATGAGCAGAAAATTAATATTCCAGTTCTCCAAGGGTTAGATTAACAAGAGACTCACTTACAGAAGCAGCTATAGAAAAATAATGATGATAAGCTAAATTTTAATAATTCCTACTTGATTTTGCCTGTCAAAATCAAGAATGGAAAAATAAGGTAAAGAAAAAAAGACATAGGTACCATAAATCTATTCAAAAAACAATACCCCAAATCAAATGTGGAAGGCAGATTATGCCAATAAAAAGTATGAACCCAGAGTCATCTTTGCTGAAATTTCTTCCTTTTAAAAAAAAAGACAAATACATGCAAAAAAGAAAAAGGAAAAAAAGGATCATAATGGCTAAAAATGTATATATTAGGAAAATGTCAGTAAAAACAATTTCTTTTGAAAACAAATTAAATAAAAAGAAAATGGAAGAAATTAAGAAACAGAAGCAGACCACAACTAATTAATAAAAAATGATTTCTAATTCAAATGAGAAAATATTTATTCTGTTTCAGGCAACACCATAGTTAAAAAAAATGCTGGTTTAGGAATCAAGACATTTAGTGACCCTAAAAGTATACCCTATTCCTTATGAAGTATTCTTTCTGATTGAAACTCTCTGACTGGACAGAAATGCTATTTCACTGTCATTTTATATCAACAAATCTGCCCTCACAGAGCCTGCATACACGTGAGGGAGACAGAAAGAGATCAAGCTTACATAAGCCTAGGGCCTACGGAACACAGGGAAAGGCACCACGGGGGCAGTGGGTGAGGATGTCAGAGAAGGGCTAATGAAAGACTAAAAATTAACACCTGAACCAAGTTTTGAGGAGCAAGGAGCAGTAACGTTGTAAAAATTGGGAGAAGGATGTTCAGGGTCGTGGGTGTGGAAGCACAGGAGAGCACGGAGTGCTAGAAGAGCCGCAAGGAGCTCCTCATACCTTGTGAAGGGAGAGTGAAAGCTAGGGAGGTGAGCAGAAGCCACAGCAGGATAAATGGAGGAAATTATTCATGAAAATAAAGACACCACACAAGGATTTTAAGCAGGTCTGTGACCTGGTCAGATTTGTGAGTTAGAAAGATTTCCTGGCACCTCTTGAAGATAAACAGAAGTTTGAAGACCAGGTTATTAGGCACAGTTGTAATCTAGGCAAGGAGCCCTGGTGGCACAGTGGTTAAGTGCTTGTTTGCTAACCGAAAGTTCAGCAGTTCAAACCCACCAGCCACTCCGCAGGATAAAGATGTGGCAGTCTGCTTCCATAAAGACTACAGCCTTGGAAACCCTATGGAGCAGTTCTACTGTGTCCTACAGGGTCATTATGAGTCAGAACTGACTCAATGGCAACAGGTTTGGTTTTGGGATTTGGTAATTTAGGGAACAAATTAGGGCAGCCTGATGCAACGCTGAGGTAAGGGAGACAGAAAGGAGGGTGGGTTGAAGGAACATTTAGACAGTGGTAGGGACAGGACTCGGTAACAAATGTAGGAGGAAAGAGGAAATGCTCCACGATTACCTGGGTTTTCTGCCTTGGGGACCTGAGGGAAGAGTTCCCTGATACGGGGATCCATGGATAGGTGAGCAGGTGGTGGGAGAAGATGAGCTCACTTACAGTTCTGTGGTAAGTGAGCCCCTTGGTACCTGGAGGACATCCAAATGGAGATCCTCACATCACAATGTGTCATATATACCTGAACCAACAGTGGCCAAAACCCCAGAATGGCCCCCCATTGATGATGCAGGGTCCCCAACTGGCATGACGTGTTCTACCAGGAGATCCTGATAACCTTCCAGAGATCTGAACTCTCAACAGGGAGGAAAACAAACAAAAAAACCCACTGCTGTCTTAAAAGCTTGCAAGCAGCCATCTAAGATGCATCAATTGGTCCCAACCACCTGGAGTAAAGGAGAATGAAGAACACCAAAGACACAAGGAAAGTATTAGTGCAAGAGACAGAAAGGGCCGCATAAACCAGAGACTTCATCAGCCTGAGACCAGAAGAACTACATGATGTCCGGCTACCACCAATGACTGCCCTGACAGGGAACACAACAGAGAGTACCTGATGGAGCAGGAGAAAGGTGGGGTGCAGAACTCAAATTCTAGTGAGAAGACCAGACTTAATGGCCTGAGACTGGAGGAACCCCAGAAAGCATGGCCCCTGGATTCTCCATCAGCCCAGAACAAACAATTTCCGAGGCCAACTCTTCAGATAGGGATTGGACTGGACTGTGGGACATAAAGTGATACTTGTCAGGAGTGCGCCTCTTAGCTCAAGTAGATACAAGAGACTAAACAGGCAGCTTCTGTCCAGAGGTGAGATGGGAAGGCAGAGAGCGTTAACAGCTGGTTGAATGGACATGGGGAATCAGGGGTGGAAAGGAGGAGTGCGCTGTCACAGTATGGGGAGAGCAATTACAGTCACATAACAATGTATGTATAGATTTTTGTATGGGAGACTAACTTGAAATGTAAACATCATTTAAACTACAACAATTAAAAAAAAAACAAACCCACTGCTGTTGAATCGATTCCAACTCATAGCAATCCTACAAGACAAGAGTGGAACTGCCCCATACGGTTTCCAAGGAGCAGCTGGTGGATTCCAACTGCCAACCTTTTGGTTAGCAGCCACATGCTTAACCACTACGCCACCAGGGCTCCATGTACAGCCTATTCTCAGCTTGGCTCAGGGACTTTACCTTCAGCAGAACTTCCATCTCCTTCCCCTTAAGCAGAGAACACATCAGGCCTCCTTCTCAACACCAGGCATTTACTCTTCAGAAATACCTGCTCCTCTCTCTGTTTTCAGCACCCTCCATCATTCAGCACCATCTACCATTCTCTTCTACACCTCAAACAGTTCAAGCCCATCCCCAACAGGCAGGCATTCCCCGTCTGACTGTGCATGTTCTCTCTCTGATGGGAGGTCCTCCACATCCGACTCAGACCATCCTGGTTTCACTTGTCCTGACAACTAGTATAATAAGGCAATGAGCCTCTGACTCCTGTACTTTTGTATTTACTCTCTGTCTTCCTACTTTCCCTGCCTTCATCCGCACTATCCTTCCAGGCACCTGAGTACAGTGTTTTACCCCTACCATTTTCTAGCTGTGTAAGCATCCCAAGGAAAATACTCAACTCCTCCAAGCCCCCATTCTTCAGCTGTAAAATGAAAATGATACTTGCTTCACAGGACTGTCATGAAGATTAAAGCAAAGATTAAATGAGATGATCAACATGGAGTGACTAGCTATTACTGTTGTTGTTCTTAGCTGCCGTCAAGTTGGCCCCCAACTCATAGTGACCCCACACATAAGGGAAAGAAATGCTGCCTTGTCCTGTGCCATCGCCATGATTAGTTGCAGACTGGACTGTGGCTAGCCATGTGGGAACTAAATAAATGCTAGTCACCCTTCCTCTCTCTCTTCCTCCCTCAAGACTACAAACTCTCTGAGGATATTATCTCTTTTCTACATGCCAGAGAATCCAGAGTGGTGTAATAGGCATTAATAGATATTTTGTAGAATTCTTGAAACAGATGCTGAAATTTCTCCCCATCTACAGAGATCAAAGACACACTAAGTAACAAATCCATAATGAAATAATGGCTCTGGGCAATGACCATCAGTGGCCACTAACATCACAAAAAGGAGGTAACTGGGCATTACGTATGCTGAAAGTACACACCGCTACTTATGAAGTATTCTTACTAGTTGAAATGCTATCTATGTCTAATAACTAATTAGACACACAGGGCATACAAAGGACAGAAGATGATGTTAAACACCACTATGAGGAAGTAATCAGCAAAATCCTAAATGTGGGAAACTCTGCAAAGACATAGTTTCTTCAACAACTAAATTGTAAGGGAAAAAAGAGGAGGGGTAATCTACAGAATACAAAGAGAGATGCTGTTATTGTGTGCTGCTGAGTCAATTCCAACTCATAGTGACCCTATGAGACAGAGCAGAACTGCCCCACAGGGTTTCCTAGGCTGTAATCTTTATGGGAGCAAATTGCCAGGTCTTTTCTCCCAAGGAGTGGCTGGTGGGTTCAAACCACTGACCTTTCAGTTAGCAGCCCAGCACTTAACCATTGCGCCACCAGCGCTCCTTTAAAAAAAAGGGATACAAAAGACATAAATAAACAACTGTGGATCTTTCTTTGGAAGGATCCAGCCCAGATCCCTCCATCTCCAACCCCCTGGTTTACTCAGAGGTCCCAGGTAACAGTAAACAACAACAAAACAATTTGAGTGCATCAAGGTATAACTCATTCAAGTCTCCACCCCCTTCTCCTCCCAATCCTATGACTCAAGCATTATTTTTCCCACCATCTTAGGGTGAAAAAAAAAAAAAAAGGAGTCCTAGTGGTGTAGTGGTTAAGAGCTCGGTTGCTAACCAAAAGGTTGGCAGTTCAAATCTACCAGCTGCTCCTTGGAAACGCTATGGGCCAGTTCTATTCTGTCCTATAGGGTCACTATGAGTTGGAATCAACTTGACGGCAGCTAACAACAACAGGGTAAAAAAATTAAGGCATAGAGATTAAGAATCTTGCTCAAGGTTACACAGTTAGTGTAACAGGCAGAATCAAGATGCTCAAAGTCAACGTGCACTAAATTAAACTCATCATTTCCCACAACATATTTCTTTTAAACTGTACCTCTTACCCCAAAGAATTTTATCAGCAACTAACTACTGGTTCCCCAAGCCGGTATATGGACGTCTTCTCGACTCCTCACTCTCCCTTATGCTTCTATCAGGAAATTTTTGAATGGAATTCTAGTAGGTTTAGGACAGCATCTGTTATGCCTAACATCCCTGGAATAATATTAATGGATCATGGACCTGAAGTATAAACCACTGCTTACAACTTTTCTTACTTTTTTGGTGAATAGTAGTTAATGGGGTATAACTTGGAGCTAGATCTAGGTTTTGCCACTTACTAAGTGGGTCACTTCACCTCTCTACGCCTGTTTCCTTCTCTGTAAAAGCAAAAAAAAAAAAAAAAAGATGACTTGGTAAAAGAGCTGTAGTAGAATGGCTGATCCTATTCAACTGTTGGCCTTTAATATTTACTATGGATGGTTTATGGGAGCCACGGTGGTGCAGTGGTTAAAGGGCTCAGCTGCTAACGGAAAGGTCAGTGATTCGAACCCACCCAGTGGAGAAAGATATGGCAGTCTAGTTCTGTAAGGATTTACAGCCTTGGAAACCCTATGGGGCAGTTCGACTCTGTCCTATAGGGTCGCTGTGAGGCAGAATTGACTTGACGGCAACGGGTTTGGTTATTTGGTTTTTATGGATGGTTTACACAGCAGAACTGTATTGTGGAGTCTGGACAAATTAAAAAGAAAAAAAACCTTCTTATGCTTCTTTTGTCCTCTGGGCTACTGATTAAACATGGCTTTCTTCCTCAAATACCATTTAATTGAATTTTTTCCATTTAATTTAATTTTAAGAGACCCTCAAAGAAGAGGGTTCCCAACAGCATCAAATAAACAGGACTTTAGGTTACTAATCTTTTTCTTGATATTGGTGAACATTTGTCTGATCTCTTTTTAATTGCAAAGATAGGATTATTGATTGATCTCACATCTGTGTTTCAAATGAAATTACACTTTTCATTTGTTTTAGCTGATGGTCCTATAGCAGACATATTAATTATTAAAATACATATAGCACCACTGATTATAAGTCACTTCATATATATTTTGCTAAGTTCTGTCCTTTGGGCCTAGAAGTTCTGAGAGCATGTTTATTAGAACAACTGTGCAAACTTCTAGACCAGGAGAGACAGAACTAAATTATCCCCACTAAAATGGCTATCATGAAAAAATGGAAAATATGTCGATGAGGATGTGGAGAAACTGGAACCCTTACCCATTGCTGGTGGGAAATGTATAATGGCGCAGCCTCCGTGAAAAACGGTGTGGTGGTTCCTCAAAAAGTTAAAAAGAGAATTACCTTATGACCCAGCAATTCCACTGTTAGGTAATACCCAAAGAAATTGAAAAACAGGGACTCAAACAGATACTTGTATACCAATATTCACAGTAGCATTATTCACAATAGCCAAAAGGTGGAAACAACCCGAGTGCCTATTAACAGATGAATGAACAATGGAATATTGTACAACCACAACAAGAAATGAAGTTCTAATAATGTTACAACATGGATGAACCCTGAAGACATTATGCTAAGTGGAATAGCCAGACACAAAAGGACCATCCTATGATTCTACCTACCTGAGGTACCCAGAAGAGGAAAATTCAGAGACAGTAGAATAGAGGTTACCAGGGTCTATGGGGAGGGGGTAAGGGGAGTTATTGTTTAATGGGTATAATGTTTCTGTTTAAGATGATTAAAAAAAAAAAAAAAACTGGAAATACATAGTATTGACGGTTACGCAACACTGTGAATGTACTTAATGCCACTAAACTGTACACTTGAAAACGGTTAAGTGGTAAATTTTGTTATGTATATTTACCACAATAAAAAAAGAAAAAAGTGATTAGCTTTAAAAAAGGGTAGGGATGACTTTATGAATGTTTTTCTGTCTTACTGAAGAAAAATTTTTAAAGAAATGCTGTGCTGCACATACACACTATCTATGGTAATAACTCAATCGTCAAGTAAAATCTATATGGATGAGGAGCTTGATTCTACTACTGAGAAGAGAACAAACTCCACTAATACTTTCCCATGAACTTAAAAATCCTACACAATTCTTTGGAGGGAGCGCTAAAATAAATGAGTTTTGTTCACGCTGTGCTCCAAATGCGAATATGAAAATTATAATTTTAGCAACAGTTTAAAATCTTTTTCATTAAAATATCTGATTGGCTGTTAAATGAGAAACTATTTTGTTCTGTAAACCTTCATCTAAAGTGCGAACAGCAGAACAATTGGAAGAGCATAGTCGATGTCACTGAACTGTGCATGTAGAAATTTTTGAAATAGTGTATCTTTGGCTATGTATATTTTCACCAAAAAAAAAAAATTCAAGAAGGGAGAGGGTTGACATGTTGTAAGGTTGTTAACCAATGTCATAAAATATGTGTACTACTGTTTCATAAGAAACATTTTGTTCTGTAAGCCTTCACCTGAAGTACAATAAAAAATAATAATAATAAAATAAAATATCTGACTGGCCAATAAGCTTCCTCTACATGTACAAGAAAAACAAAGCTTAGCATTTTCAAAATTTTAATATAACATTGATGACAATAGTCCTTTAAAACTATTTCCACCAAAATGAACATCTAAATAAGATGTCTTAATCCTATAATTCAACACTCTCCACAAATTCCACTTTTAAAATGCATCTATCCCCCATCCTCAGCAAACTGTTAGTAATCTTTTCAGTTGTTAAAATCCCATAGTAAAAAGCACCTTTTTCAGAGCAGAGCACACACTACATTTTGATATGAAAAATGGTTATGTCTATTAGATGTATTCATTCTACAAATCTTTATTGAGAACCTCCTATGTGTCAGGCACTGTTCTAGGCACTGGGGAAGGGGGCATTTTCTGCCCTCCTGATGCTTACATTATATTTGAGGATATATCCAAAAATAAAAATTTTTAAAAATCTCATAACACACAAGCATGAAGAGTTACAAAGAAAGGAAAGCAGAGTGAGGGGGTTGGGAGTAAGTGGGTGCTCTTTAGAGAAGATTCTCTGAGGTGACTTCGGAGCCAAACCCTGAATGAAGCACGAAACATGAAATGATGTGTGAGGAGAGCGGCAGGCAGGGGTAATGCACAGTGTAAAGGACCTGTGGCAGGAGCACACTCAGTAAACAGTAAGGCCCGCTGGACTGTTATTTCCTCTCCTACTGGAGGGCAAAAGGAGCCCTGGTGGGGGTTAAGGGCTCAGTTGCTAAATGAAAGGTTGGTGGCTGGAACAAAAGAAAGACCTGGCAATGTGCTCCCATAAGGATTACAGCCAAGAAAACCCTATGGGGCAGTTCTACTCTGTTATATGGGGTCAACTCCACAGCACCTAACAACTTAAGGGCAAGGACTATGTTTCATTAACACCTGTATATCAAAAGGTATGTTCAATGTGAAGAACGTGGAAGTGGCAAATATTTTGTTATATGTATACTTATCACATGACCCCTGGTGGCGCAGTGGTTAAGCACTCGGCCGCTTACGCGAAGGTTGCTGGTTCCAACCCACCAGCCACTCGGTGGGAGAAAGATGTGGCAGTCGGCTTCCGTAAAGATTGCCGCCTTGGAAACCCTATGGTGCAGTTCTACTGAGTCCTACGGGGTCGCTATGAGTCGGAATCTACTCCACAGCACTGGGTATATTTACCACACACATAAAAAGACATGTTCAAAAGGAATTTTTAAAATGGGATGTTGACTACTTAACACAGTCAGCCTATTCATCTCCTCTTCAATACAGGCGTACAGCCTGATTTTTGAAAGACCCTTCAATAAAGACATCCCCAGGCCAATGGGGCACACCTGTTTTACAGATGATAAGAGACTTGAGACTAGAGTCCTTAACCCAAAACCAACCAAACCGTTGCCTTCGAGTCGATTCCAACTCAAAGCGAGCCTATAAAGCCCTTAGCAGTCCTATACTTTCTAAAGGAAAAACCGAGTCTGATGAGACTAAATGTTTGAAAAATGAAACTTTCCAAATTTTAGTTCCTGGGAGGTGCATTTAAGCCTCTCAGCACAGTGCTGAGGTAAGGACTCTGTGCAGGTGAGTTTCAGCAGGCACAGGGGCACCTCCATCCACTCACAAGACACTCACGGGGCAGAGGGTTGGGGAAAACACTCCTGGTCCCCAACCTCGAGGAGGGTCGCATCTACTCTGGGAAATGTATACAAAATAAGCAGTCAAGCAAGGCCGGCCTAGCATGTACCAGGCTTGCAATAGTGATGAGTGAATACAAGGACTGAAACACGTGGGCTGGACCACGCAGAAGACTGTCCAAGCGATATACGGGATCTGTGAGCGGCTTCGGGATAAAGTCCCGTTTTCTCTTCTACCCAGAGCCCGGAAAAGAGTTTGAGGAGGGTCGAGGTAAATAAAGCGGAAGGGTGAGAAGGGGATCCTCGGGCTGACAGCGCCGAGGGGAGGTGGGAGCCAGCGGCGTCCCCTGAAGCCCCTCACGGGGAGCAGGGTGGGCGGGGCCAAAGCGGAGGGCTCTTCGGGCTCCAGCCGCGCTCCCGCTGGTACGATCCGTAATGGAGGCGCCGTGGATGCGCCGCGGGGTCAGAATCCCGGCCCGGACGCGTACCCAGTCCGCACTGCCTCTCGGGGCGGGGCCCTGGGGCCCGGGTGCCGGGCCGAGACAAGGGCTGGACCGGGAGCCGGCGGCTGCCGGGAGGCCGCGCACTTACCGGGGAGCCTGGGAGCGCGGACGCGACGCGAGCCTAGCAGCGAAGGGGCGGGCGTGCCGTTCCAGGCAGAAGAGGGCGGCGGCGGCGGGGACCACTCGGAAGAGCCAGCTGCGAAAGCGACAGTGCATAACCAACGCTGTCCGCGCCCCCTCCTCGCAACGCCCCAAGCGGATTCACCCGCGGCCGGCCTCGCACATGTGCGGCGCAGCGACGCACAGCGGCCCGGACGGCCCCGCCCCCTGGGCGGAGTCCTCTCCTAGTCGTCGGCCCCGCCCATCAACCCCTCCCCTGAGGCGGAGCCCGCCCTCCACTTCTAGCCCCGCCCATCGGCCTGGTAGGGCGGAATTCTCGAAGGTCAGTCCCTCAGGAGTGGCTTTCCCCGGGGGACTGCTCATGCACACCCAGTGGCGTTGCCAGTTGCGGGATGGAGGGTTCATGGTAGCCCATTCGCTCCTAGTCCTCTCAGGCAGGTCGCCCCTGGACCTTGGCAAGGGCAAAAAGTGGCTTTATCCTGCATCAGAGTTCTTAGTCTTTAGGACTTCTAAAGCAGCAATTGCCTTACAAACGTAGCTGCACTCTCATAAGGTTTTCTTCCATATAGTTGTGGCCTTTTATTTTTTTATCCTAAATTTTATTTATTTTGTTGTTGAGAATATACACGGGGCCCTGGTGGCGCAGTGATTAAGCGTTGCCTGCTAACCAAAAGGTCAGCAGTTCTAATCCACCATTTTCTCCTTGGAAACCCTATGGGGCACTTCTACTCCGTCCTATAGGAATTGGCACCACGGCAATGAGTTTTTCTTGGTTTGGTTTTGAGAATATATACAGTAAAACATATACCAATTCAACAGTTTCTACATGTACCATTTAGTGACATTGAGTACATTCTTCCAGTTGTGCAACCATTCTCATCCTCCTTCTCTGAGTTGTTCCTCCCTCATTAACATAAGCTCACTGCCCCCCAAGGTTTCTATCTAATCTTTCCAGCTGCTGTTGTCAATTTGATCCCATATAGGTAGTTCTTAAAAGCGCATACTACTAAAGGCAAACCTTTTTTTTTGACTAGCTAAGCTAAACTATCGTTAGCTTTTAAGATGACTTTAGGGGATATTTTCAGTTTAAGGTTTAAAGATTATCTCAGGGCAGTAGTTTCATGGACAGTTCTGGCCCTTTCTTGATGGCTTCAACCAGGCAGTTAACTTAATAATGAAAAGAGAATCACTTTAGGCACTGTTTTGTTTTACATATAATTACTTCGCAGTGGATCCAAGAGCACCATTTTCCCTCTTCCTCAATTTACCTCTCCTGCTTGATAGCTCCAGAAAAGGATCTGCTTCTAGAAACCTGATTGCAGCAAGCCATTCTTCTGTGTAAAGAAAAATAAAATTCATTCCTTTTCCCATGCTCTTTAAGAAGCACATGTTTTCCGACCAAATTCCAGCCCCTAATAGTTTTTACACATCTAATATTTTGACAAATTTCAACCCTGAGTAAACAACCAATATGTTATTTTAAGTCCTTATATTTTTTTTAGACTTGATTTTAAAATTTGAGTTTATGTGTAGAGATCTGGTCAGCAGAGTCAGATAATTTGCTCAAGCTGGTACGGTTCTATACTGCTTTCCCCTGAGATTGTTCACCTCAGTTTAACTACCTGTAATGTTTTTCTTTCATTAATCCATGTACAGTCATATGTCCTGGGCTTTGGCTAATTCATAGGTTAATATCTCAATGACAGCAACTGCAGATATTTTTACCACAGTCAGGCAGTAATAATTCAATCCTAATTCTTAATTTTTACGTACTTTAGAAAAGTATCTTCTCTGGGGTTGTAGCCCAATTCCTCATAAATGCGTGTAGAGGAAAGAAAGTTCACGTTTCTTTGGCCACTAGCTGAGTCCATAGTCAAAACTTACTCTTTTGCATTTCAACCTAAACTGCCTTCCACAAAGTCCAAGTTTAGTTTTCTGTTTTCCAAAATGGGCAAATTGGCTTTTATAGTTAAAATAATAAAGAAGTGTTAAAAGCCTCTCCCTCATTCCAATTCTCTCTAGTAAACATTTAACAGTTGAATATTCTCCTCAGCTTTAAGAGTCTATCTTAACACATATAAGTATATACAATATTTGATATTCTCCTTTTAACTCTATACCAACAATACCAAAACAAAAGCAAAAAAAACCAAACCCATTGCCATCAAGTTGATTCCAACTTGTAGTGACCCTATAGGACAGAGTAGAACTGCCCCAAAGGGTTTCCAGGAAGCAGCTGGTAGGATTCAAACTGCCAACCTTTTGGCTAGTAGTCAGGTTCTTAACCACTACACCACCAGGGCTCCTCACCAGCAGTACAGGCTGCTAAATGTCTATCACGTGAAATCTGTCTCTTCTTATCACCTATCATTCTTATTATCACCTGGTATTCTGTCCTTCGAAGATGCTTTTCCCCACTCCCCAGATAGTACGTAATTGTTCTCTGTGCTCTTTCAGTCATTGTAAACACTTCCGTTGTTGAACCTACTACACTAATTTTAAATTATTTATTTCCATGTCTCTTTCCTTTTCCAGAAAGTGAATTCTTCAGAGGTAAAAATTTGGATTTAAGGTAATCTTTTTTCCCTTCATTTTACTTTTTATTTTTATTAGAGTTCTACATGCCTGTGATTTACAGTGAAATGATTCTGTAGAAACCTTGTTAGGTTTGCAGTGAAACAGCAGGGACTGCTTCCTCACCTCCTCCCTCACCTGTTTTCCCCTCCTTAAAGGCCGTCATTTCACTTCTTTTGATATTTACTTTTATTTCTCTATATAACATGCTTGTATTGCTATTTCCTGATTTTTTCCTTTTAGGCATTATCTATTGATATCAGTTAATGGAAAATGAGGATTTAGCTCTCCCTTCATTCACTATCTGCACCACATTTCTCATTCCTCCACCTGCTCAATATATAGTTAGTTATATGGTACTTTTTGTTACATTTGTGTTTGCTTCTTTGTGTCTAGGTAAATATTATTCACATCTTAGGCAAGTAGTAAACTATGATTACTTCTCTTTTTCTGTGCAGTTTTTTTGTTTTTCCTATAGTTGATAAGAATCTTATTTTGGTTTACTTATTTATCCCTAAGCCCAGCCCAAACTCTACAGTTGTTTAAATTTCCCTCTTAGAGGCTCAGCTACATGAGGTATTCTATCAATTTATCCTTCTGAAGGAGTCTTCTGGAGCCTTCTGACCTGCATCAATCTATGCCTAATGCACCGTTACTATCATGGCCTCTCACTTCCTTCTTCTTCTGTGTTGTATCTTCTGTTATATCCTGACTTCTTCTTTCTTGGTCTGTTTTCTCACTTTGTTGTTGTTATTAGGTGTCATTGAGTCGGTTCCGACTCATAGCGATCCTATGTACAACAGAACGAAACACTGCCTGGTCCTGCACCATCCTCACAATTGCTGTTATGCTTGAGCCCATTGTTGCAGCCGCTGTGTCAATCCATCTCATTGAACGTCTTCCTCTTTTTCACTGACTCTCTACTTTACCAAGTATGATGTCTTTCTCCAGGGACTGGTACCTCCTGATAACAGGTTCAAAGTATGTGAGATGAAGTCTCGCCATCCTTGCTTCTGGTGAGCATTCTGGCTGTACTTCTTCCAAGACAGATATGTTCATTCTTCTGGCACTCCATGGTATATTCAATATTTGCCAACACCATAATTCAAAGGCATCAATTTTTCTTTGGTCTTCCTTATTCATCATCCAACTTTCCCATGCACATTAGGCAATTGAAAATACCACGGCTTGGGTCAGGTGCATCTTAGTCCTTAAACTGACATCTTTGCTTTTTAACACTTTAAAGAAGTCTTTTGAAGCAGATTTGCTCAATGCAATATGTCATTTGATTCTTGACAGCTACTTCCATGGGTGTTCATTGTGGATTCAAGTAAAATTAAATTCTTGACAAACTTCAATCTTTTCTCCGTTTATCATGATGTTGCTTATTGGTCTAGTTGTGAGAATTTTTGTTTTCTTTATGTTGAGTTGTAATCCGTACTGAAGATGTAGTCTTTGGTCTTCATCAGTAAGTGCTTCAAGTCCTCTTCACTTTCAGCCAGCATTTCTCATTTTAGAGGAGCACAGCTCCAGAAACTTCCTGAGAAAGGGGAAGTAAATGAAGGTTAAAGTTTTGAGATATTGAATGCCTGAACATATCTTTATTCCAACCCCAAACTTAACCATTTTTTTTTTTACTTTTTTTAAATTACTGTGTTTTAAGTGAAAGTTTACAGTTCAAGTTAGTCTCCCGTACAAGAATTTATACATACATTGCTATGTAACCCTAGTTGCTCTCCCTGTACTGTGACAGCACATTCCTCCCTTCCACCCTGGATTTCCCGTGTCCATTCAACCAGCTCCTGACCCTCTCTGCCTTCTCATCTCGCCTCTGGACAGGAGCTGCCCATTTAGTCTCATGTATCTACTTGAGGTAAGAAGCACACTCTTCACGAGTATCATTTTATGTCCCATAGTCCAGTCGAATCTTTGTCTGAAGAGTTGGCCTTGGGAATGGTTTTAGTTTTGGGCTAACAGAAAGTCCAGGGCCATGTCTTCCAGGGTCCCTCCAGAAACTTGACTGGTATTTTATCAATCAAGTGTAGAATTATAGTTTGGAATACATTTCCATTTGATATTTGAAGGGATTTCTTCCCTATCTTCTAGCTTCCTTTGTTACTGCTGAAAAAATCCAAATATGTTCTGATTCTTGATCCTTTGTAAGAGAACAATTTTTCTCTCTGGAAGCTTAGGATTGACTTTTTCCCTCCAGTGTTCTGCAGTTTCACAGTGGTGAGCCTTGGAGTGGGACAATTTTTAATCTCTTGTGTGGGGCACTCAGTGGGCCCTTTCAGTGTGAAAACTCATGACGTTCAATCTGAGGAAATTTTCGTGAATTATTTTGTTGATGACTTCCTCCTTCCCTGATCATTTTCTCTTTTGAAACTCTTGTTGTTAGGATTTTGGAACTCCTGGACTGGTTCTTAAGTTTATTGTCTTTTTTCCCGTTTTTTATTTCTTTGTTCTTTTGCTTCCCCCTTCTTATATCCCCCCTCCCTGTATTTCCCAACATTTATCTTCCAACTCTTTTATTGAATTTTTTATTGTTGCTATGTGTATATATATATATTTGGAGTGGGAGTCTCTAAATGATCCTTTTTAAATAGTATCCTGTTCTTGTTTTAGGTTACAATGGTATCTCATATCTCTCTCAGAGTATTGATAATTTTTTTTTTATTTTAAGTTTTCTGCTCACACTGGCCTCCACTCACACTCTCAGAATGGTTTCTATTTCCTCTAAGGGTTGCTCCCCCTCCCTCTCCCCTCTTTATTTTGGTCTCTAGATTACTGTTACTGTCCTTGTTGTTAGATGCCATTGAGTAGATCCCTCGGACTCAAAGTGATGCCATGTGACAGAGTAGAACTGCCCCACAGGGTTTTCTAGAACTGCCTCATAGGGTTTTCTAGGCTGTAATCTTTAAGGGAGCAGATCGCCAGGTCTTTTCTCCCGCTAAGCGGCTGGGTGTGTTCAAACTACCAACCTTTCAGTTAGAAGCGAGTGCTTAACTGTTGCGCCACCAGGGCTCCTTACTACTTTCCCTGTTAGTTTGTTTATGAAGTAGTCAAATCCCTGGGTCCTCTCCCTACTCCTCACTGCTAGGTAACTCCCCTTTCTCCTCCCTGGCAAAGGACAGGTATTTCTTGGGTCTCTGCACTGGGCGAAGTGCATATTTAGATGCTGAGTCCTCTTGCTCCGTTCAGCTGCCAGGACGCTTACAACCAGATCTGCACCCTCTAGGCAGGAAATTGGAGGGTCATCTCTAGAGAGTCTGACCAGCCTTAAAAGAAAGAGCCAAAGATACTGACATTGGAAATTCTCCGACTAAAAAGCCCAACTAAATAACCGTGCTTTGAAGCTCATCGTCAACAAGCCCACTCACACTCTCAGAACATCTGATTAGCCTTTATGCCTCTCTTCTTTTAATGTAAGCAGAAAATCAAGGATACTATTTTAAATATAAATTTAAATAATTCTTGTTGAATTTATGGTGGGGAGGGAGGGAGGGATATCCTCAAGTATACACGTAATTAAGGGTCCCAATAAAGTGGAGGGGTCTCTACCGTGATTTCCCGCTTCTCTTGAGAGCCTCGTGGGGCGGGGGCCTGCTCCCTGAGCTGCAGCTTTGACCTCCGGCAGGCAGCGGGAGCCCTAGCGCATGGTTGGCGGCTGCGCAGGCAGGGCCTCTCTAGGCCGAGAGGAAGAAAGCAGCGAGACGAGAGGAAGGCGCGGTGGCGTCCAGCCCAGCAGCTTCTGAGGGGTTTGCTGGTGTGCGTGTCTTCGCTGGCCGGAGCAGGACTGCACAGGCCACGCTGGCTGCGCGTGGAGCTGAGGACGCGCACACGGGCGAGATGCTCCTGGCAAGCGAGATCGGCGAGCCGCCGGCGGCCCCGGTGAGGCGACCTTGCTGTTCCAGGGAGGGGACATAGCCCTCCTGAGGGAGGTGTCCCCGATGTCCCCGGGGAGTTGGCACTGGTGGCCTGGTGAGGTGGCACAGATATCCTGGGGGACATAGTCCCAGTGAGGTGGCTTCGGCGGTCCTGGGTAGATGGGCCTTGTGATCTTGGTGCAGTGGCCGTTGTAACTCCGGTGAGGCGGCCCCAGAGTCCCCGGGGAGGTGGTCCTAGCCGTCCCGTGAGGTAGCACGGACCTTCCAGGGAGATGGCCCTTTTTGAAGCTGCATCGGACGACCTAAACCCCGCGGGAAGGCTCCTGAGAAAGGGATCTGGAACCGCTCTCCCCTCCAGTGGATGCGCTCTGGGAACCCTGTATGAGTTCCATCCAGTGATTCAGTCTTAATGTGTTTGTCACACTTGCTCTCCTTCTAGTGCTGCACTGAAAGTGGTGATGAGAGGAAGAATATCGAGGAGAAAGGTAAGCCGGCTTCATACACCTTAGTTCTTTCTATCCAGCCCTCCCTCCAAAACTCAAGCTTGCAGGGTCTGCATCAGAGAAGGGGTCTTAGCCTGTTATCTTTTAGATGAGGTATCTTTTCTCTGCACAGTATGCTTGCATAATATTAAATTCTGATTGTCGTTATACATGTGTTTTTGTCTCAGTTGTCTGAAATTGTAAAACATGGGATGCTTTGGAGAAGAGCACTTCCTGACTCCTGCTTAGTGCAGGGACTGGTGTGGTTTCACTGGAGAGTTCTGCTCATCATACAGAATTGACCATACTCCGGAGTCTGCTGTCATTATAATGAAGTATCAACTCGTTGTTGTTGTTAGGTGCCATCCTAGTCGATTTTGACTAATAGTGACCCCATATGACAGAGTAGAACTGCACCATAGGATTTTCTAGCCATAATCTTTATAGGAGCAAATCACCAAGTCTTTCTCCTGCAGAGCCCTGCTGGGTGAGTTCAAACAGCCAACCTTTGGATTAGCAGCCTCATGCTTAACTTTTGTGCCACCAGGGCTCCTTATCAACTCCTTAAGCATCAGGAATTGTGAGGAGCTAATGATCTAGAACAAAGAGCCCTGTGGTGCAGTGATTAAGCACTTGGCTGCTAACAGAAAGTTTGTCGGTTGGAACCCACCAGCCACTCTGCGTGAGAAGGATGCGATGTGTCAGTCTTCTGTAAAAATTACCACCTCGGAAACCCTATGGGGCAGTTTTACTCTGTATTATAGGGTCTCTATGAGCTGGAATCCACACCAGGGTAACAGGTTTTGGTTTGGAATGATCTAGGAAGATGCTCTGGTGGTACAGTGGTTAAGAGCTTGGCTGTTAACTGAAAGATCTATGGTTCAAACCCACCAGCAGCTTCCTGAGAGAAAAGACCTCTGGTGATCTGCTCCTGTAGAGATTACAGCCTGGGAAACCCTATGGGGCAATTCTACTCTGTCCTATAGGGTCGCTATGAGTCACAATCAACTCCAGGCATACAACAACAACGGTCTAGGAGAGATGACCACTGCCTTAATTGGGTTCAGAATAGTCAAAAGATAATTGTTTAGTTGTACTTTTACCTTCAGTGGATTTGCAACTAAAAATTGCTCAGGGAAGAACACAATGGATAACTTGGTTTCCGGACAGGTAAGGGGGAAAATGTTAATACTTCCATTTCCTTTACAGGGCAGGAGAGTATGTCAGGGATGTAGATGCTTGTCATTTTACTGTCATGAGCTAAGCACAGGAAGAAGGACCTGGCAGTCTCCTGAAAAAATTGGCCAGTGAAAACCTTATGAATAGCACAGCAGGCTATTGGAAATCAAGGAATCCTCAGGGGCTTTTGAAGTCAAATTTTTTGGGAAATGAAGTGGAAAAGCATGTAATAGCTATTCTTTCAGGAGAGTCTGGGTTTTTCTGACTACAGCAAACAGTCTTTGAGAATAAGTAGTGGTAAGAGAAAGGGTGCCTATGTTACCACGTGGCCTTATATAAGGAATGATCCTTAAGATTCCTCACTGATATAGTCAGCCTGAGAAGGAAAATTATAAGTAGTCTATAGCACTTCACAATCAATAGCTGTCCCAACTCAAAATCTTTTTCCTTGAAGGATTTGAGAGTGCCCCATACCTTTTAGACAAACCCTTTGCTTTTCTACCTTTGGCCTATTTGGATGCCTAAGAAGTGAGCTGTCATTTTAGATTCTGACTATAGACTGTCCTTGTCCCTGCCTTGGTGGCTCTGCCAACTGGTATCCAGTTTGGAGTGCTCTTTACAAAAAGCAAAGAGAGTGAGAGAGAGATAAAAAGCTCACAAATCATCAGTGTGCCATTTTGAAAAATGTCATTTGACTAAAAATATACTATGTTGCATTTAAATGGTTACACCAAGAGGATATAATTATTAAAAAAAAGTGAATACAATACAGAATTTATTCCCTAAAGTATAGCAGCCTTTGCATTCACAACATTCCCTTTGCATGTAGACCTGCCTCCATTTTTCTGCAGATACACCACACAACTGATTTTTGTTTTATGTAAGGTAAATTTAAGAAGAAGGTGTTGTGATTTCTCTGTATAATAGTGATAGATTTCTACAATAAAGTTTGGGTGCATACCAGCCAATTCTGCTCATACTTGAAGGAGAAGAAAATAAGAGTATTGGATAGAGTTGGGTAAGATAGATTTTAGTTCCATTTCCAACATTTAAGTGTAGGCTGGAACAAATGTTATAATTTATTTTACAGTTGGGAAGTTGAGGCATAGACTTATGTTTTGTTTCTCCTTCTTATAAGTGGGCCACTGGTTCTCACAACATGTGAACAAGCTTTTAATTCTTAAAAGTTAAAGAAAATTTGTCTTTTTCAGAGGGGAGGATACCTAGTTCAGTAAACACACTGGTATATATTCTGTTAATATAAATAGTTGAGCAATATCTGATATTTACATTATTCATTTAGGCAAAGTTTTATTCAGATACTAGTATTTTTATTTTACTAGTATTTTTATTTTATCAGAAGCAATAGTTGTTCAGCAGTGAAGCTGATTATACCTACTTGCCTTTCATTGCTATTTTCCAAGAACTTTGCATTTTTGGTAAAGGGCCAGCCTCTATAAGGGATAGCTCAAAAATATTTGTTACTTAATTATATCTTAATAAGCATCCTGGATAGTGGGAGAACTTATAGAAACTTTCAGGGTGAAAAACTGATAGGTGAAATACAGGAAATGATCAAATTTCAAGCATAGAGTATGAAGTGGACTATTTGGGAAACTTTACATACTAAATGAGATGAGAGCAGAACTACACAGTATCCTGCTTTCACTGGGCATTGTTTGTTCTGTTTTAGTAAATGTTGCCTCTGCTACCACTGTTCTCAAGAAATGGCTTTACGCCAAGAGACAGAAAGGGCCGCGTAAACCAGAGACTTCAGCAGCCTGAGACCAGAAGAACTAGACGGTGCCCGGCTACCACCAAAGACTGTCCTGACAGGGAACACAACAGAGAGTCCCTGATGAAACAGGAGAAAAGTGGAGTGCAGAACCCATTCTAGTAAAAGACCAGACTTAATGGTTTGGTTGAGACTGGAGGGACCCTGAAAGAAGTGGCCCCCAGACTCTCTGTTACCCCAAAACTAAAACCATTCCTGAGGCCAATTCTTCAGACAAAGATTAGACTGGACTGTGGGACATAAAATGATACTCGTGAAGAGTGTGCTTCTTGGCTCAAGTAGACACATGAGACTAAATGAGTGGCTCCTGTCCAGAGGCAAGATGAGAAGGCAGAGAGGGTCAGGAGCTGGTTGAATGGACACAGGAAATTTGCGGTGGAAGGGAGGAGTGTGCTGTCACAGTATAGGGAGAGCAACAAGGGTCACATAATAATGTATGTATAAATTTTTATATGAGAGACTAACTTGAATTGTGAACTTTCACTTAAAGCACAGCAATTAAAAAGAAAAAGAAATGGCTTCATGACTCAGTCACGTGTTTGTCACATGTAATAAATCCAATGTGAATATTCCTCTTTTATTTGCCATGGAAACATTCTCATTTTAGACTGTACAGTTTAGTGTTTGCATCAGCTATTTTTATTATTTCACAGTAATTTGTGCTTTTTTTTTTTTTTTTTTTGTCTCTGTTTCTGGCATGGATGACTTTGAACAATGGCATTTGAAACTTCAAAAAAAATTTACTCAAATAAGGAGTTTTTACTCATTGGTCACCCTTTCAGTATTTTTCATATACTTGAAAGAAATATTTCAATGCATTTTTTTTTTTAACATTTTAAAACCAGAGTCCTCCTTTGGTGTTATTCTAGACTGATTCTAGAATCTATTAGAGTTTATTCCTACTCATGGCAACCCCATGGGTGTCAGAGTAGAACTGTGCTCCATAGGGTTTTCAGTGATTGATTTTTCAGAAGTAGATAGGCGATTCTTCCGAGGCATCTCTGGGTGGACCCTTTTGGTTATCAGGCAAGTATGTTAATTATTTGCATCACTCGGGAACTCCACTTTTTTTTTTTTTTTAAATTCTAGACCATGTCATCTAGTAATAAGTTGCTTTCAAATTATGAAAAGGTATTACTAATGTAATAAAAACTGCATCAATAAAATCAGATTTGACCCTTTTGCTGATAATAAAATAGATCCTTAAGCTATAAGCCCTTCTGGAAAGTTGTAATGATCTGTTTGTGACTGTATTGCCATGTCAACATCTATTGAAATTTGTGGTTACTAAGTCTGGCTTTAGGAATTTTTCTGAACAGATTCCTTGGACTCGAAATTCATTTAGTCTGTGTTTCCTCAGCTCTTAAGCAAAGCATTTTGTGGTATTTGATAGATTGCTTTGTAAGTGTTCATTTGGGTATTTTATATGTTATTTATTGAGTTTGAATGATCAACTCTACTGCCTTATATACCTTTTGTACTTAATTGCATAGTACTTAGTAGTGTTGAGTTATTTTTGTTATTTTATTTTAGGTAACATAAATACGGCAGCTCTTTTTGGAAGTGAACAAGTCATCGAAAGCACAGATAATGGTGATCTCTCTTCCTATGTGTCTGCATTCATAGAAAAGGAAGTTGGAAATGACCTTAAATCTTTAAAAAAACTTGACAAACTCATAGAACAGATGACAGAAAGTAAAATGCAGTTAGAAGAACAGGCAAGTATTAAAACTTATGGAAATAATATTGATAGCATATTCATTATAACTTAATATAATGTAAACATAACCATAGACAAATATAGAAACTTACTGTATATAGAATTTTCAAGATACAGTGTGGCAAATAATCTAATCATTCAAAATTGTTTAAGAGGCTTTAAGGACCTAGCATATGCTAGGTATTTTACGAATTATGTAAAAGACAGAATTCCTACTGACATGATTTATGTCTTGGAAACAATGCTATATGACATTTTAAGTAGCTTTTCATACGGCGGTTTTTTTTTTTTAATTTCATTGTGGTAAAATATATATAGCAAAAAAATTTACCATTTTAATTTTTATTAAGTACAGTTCAGTGACATAAATTATATTTACCATGTTGTACAACCATCGCCACTATCTATTTCCAAAAGTTTGTCATCACCCCAAAGAGAAAACAATAACTCTTCATCCCCCTCCCCCTCCCCTGGCAACCACTTATACAGTAATATTTAAAGTGCTTTTATAAATAAATAGTTTCACGGTATAGGAAAATGTTTAAACACTTTTTTTATTTTTTTATTTTATTGTACTTCAGGTAAAGGCTTACAGAACAAATAGTTTCTCATGAAACAGTAGTACACATGTTGTTTTATGACATTGGTTAACAACCCCACAACATATTAACCCTCTAAATTCTCAACCTTTTTTTTTTTTTTTCTTTTGGTGAAAATACACATAGCCAAAGATACACCGTCTCAAAAATTTCTACATACACAGTTCAGTGACGTTGACTACGCTCTTCCAATTGTGCTGTTATTCTCACTTAAGATGAAGGCTTATAGAACAAAATAGTTTCTCATTTAACAGTTACTACAAATGTTGCCCTATGACAATCGTTAACAATCTCACAACACATCAACAATATCCTTACTCAACCTTGTGTTCCCTATCACCAGCTTCCTTGTTCCATTCTGCCTTCTGGCCCTTGTCACTGGACTCCTGTACCTCGTTAGTCTCATTTGGTTTTATGGGGCTGTCCACTCCCAGGCTGAACAGGGAACCTCGGAGGTAACTTCACCACTGAGCTAAAAGGGTGTCTGGGGGCCATACTCTCGGGTTTCTCCAGTCTCCTTTAGGCCAGTAAATCTGGTCTTTTTTTTGTGAATTAGAATTATGTTCTACATCCTTTTCCAGCTCTGTCCAGAACCCTCTGTTGTGATCCTGGTCAGAGCAGTCAGTGGTGGTAGCTGGGCACCATCTAGCTGTACTGGCCTCAGTCCGGTGGAGGCCTTGGTAGCTGTGGACAATTAGTCCTTTGGACTAATCTTTTGCTTGTATCCTCTTCTCTTCATTCTCCCTTGCTCCCGAAGGGATGAGACCAGTGGAGTATCTTAGATGGCCGCTCACAGGCTTTTAAGACCCCAGACACTACTCACCAAGGTAGAATGTAGAGCATTGTCTTTATAAGCTGTGTCATGCCAGTTGAGCTAGATGTTCCCCGAGACCATGGTCCCCAGAGCCCTCCGCCCAGCAATTCAGTCCCTCAGGGAGTTTGGATGTGTCTATGGGGCTTCCATGACCTTTGCTTGTGCAGGTTGTGCTAGTTTCCCCTGTGTTGTAAACACTATTTTTTATATACGTATGCATAGGGAAAAAAACATGAAAAGAAATATAAATTTTTAATAATGATTATTTCTGGATGGTTGGTTGACAGTTGATTTGTTTTCTTAATATTTTTCTGTATTTTCTAGTTTTTTTCTTTTTACAATGAACATGTATTACTTAAAATATTTTTAAAAAACCCAATGAAAGTAACCTTAAAAAAAAATAGTAAATGAGTCTCTATACAGGAGACCTGGTGACACAGTGGTTAAGTGCCATGGCTACTAACCAAAAGATCGGCAGTTCGAATCTACCAGCCGCTCCTTGGAAACCCTATGGGGCAGTTCGACTCTGTCCTGCAGGGTCGCTGTAAGTCGGAATTGACTCAACAGCAACAGGTTTGGTTTTGGTTATAATTGCAACAGGAGCCCTGGTAACAATGGTTAAGCATTCAGCTTCTGACTGAAAGGTGGTAGTTTGAACCCACTAGCGGCTCCATGGGAAAAAAGACCTGGTGATGTGCTCCCGTAAAGATTACAGCCTAGGAAACCCTATGGGGCATTTCCATCCTGTCCTAAAAGACTGATATAAGTCCAGATTGACTTGACAGCACACAACAACAACATCCTTGCAATAGTTTGTCAAAAATAAAAAGCTTTTTATCATACAGCTACTATATTAGGTGTGAGTATGTTGGTGTGTAAGTCCCTGGGTGGCACAAGCAGTTTGAGATTGGCTGCTAACCTAAATGTTGGTGTTTGGAACCCACCCAACAGCATGGAGGAAGAAAGGCCTGGCAATCTGCTTCTGTAAAGATTACAGCCAAGAAAATCTTATGGAGCAGTCCTACTCTGTAACACATGGGTCACCTTGAGTTGGAATCAACTCAGCGGCAGTGGGTTTGGTTTTAGTTCTTATATTGGTGTGTTATCCCCAGGTTATCAGTCATCTTATGTTCTCCCATCCCCAGCACCTTAAGCCTCCACACCCTCCTATCTTTCCACCATACCTACTGCTGGTCTCTAAGTTTACCCCTGCCCTGTCCACCTCTTCTTCCGTAGGCAGGTGTTGTAGGTCCTGTTGGAGCAAAGTGCACACCTGAGTGGGTTGATGCCAGACCAAATATGTGGTCTGCCATCATGGCTGATTCTTCAGCCGCACCTGGCAGTCCTTCCGTGGTACCTTTTTAGCACCTCTGCTACTCACCTCAGCTGCTCTTCCAAATTCTCCCCAAGGCACCTACCCTACTCCTGGTCATCCCACCCTTCCCTTTTCCCAAACAGAAAAAATTGAGACCATCTAGCAGAATCTACTGAACAGTCTACCCCTAAACTCAACAAACTTATTTGCAACCATTTTTACATCTTAAATCAGCAGAGGATCAATCTAAGGTAGTTTTTATGCTCTAGATCCTACCTGCCACCTCACTGAATGTGCTTTAGCACATAATTCCCTTCTCTCTTTTATAATTTCATCCTCTGCTCCTTATCCAGTTCTGTCCCCTCAGCATGTGGATATGCACACATCTTTCCCTTCAAACCTAAGCAAGGAAACAAAAACCCTCTCCTTGTGTTTTAGTAGGTGTCAGTTCCTTCCTTTGGCTGCTGAGCTTCTTCAAAAAGCCGTCTTACTTTATCTCCATTTCCTAATTTTCCTTTGTCCCACTGTCATTAGGCTTGTTTCCCTGATGACCACTGAAACTTTTGCTGAAGTCCCTAATTGAACCTTAAATTCAGCATGTCCAAAACTGTACTGATCCATTTCTTAAAATGCTTGTCCTATGTTGGTTAGCTCTGTTCTTAAGTGATACTGCTGCTAACCAAAAGGTTGGCAGTTCGAATCCACCAGCCGCTCCTTGGAAACCCTATAGGGCAGTTCAGCTCTGTCCTGTAGGGTCGCTATGGGTCAGAATCAACTCAACAGCAGTGGATTTTTTTTGGATTTGATCTTGGTTGATAGCACCACCATCTGCTTATCACTGAAGCCTAAAACCTGGGAGTTGTCCTATGTTCCTCCTCATCCTCACTCCACCTCTGATCTAATTAGTCACTAAGTCATCTGAGTTCTGCCTCCTTTCCGCCACCTTAGTTTAAGTCCTCAAATGCATGTCTTGCATTTTATGGTGGTTTGTTGATCATCAGTTTTCTTCATATCACTACAATAACTTTCTTTTTATCTCTTATAGAAATTTTATGACATGTAAATAGGTGTATATATATATATAATAAATACAGTTTTAAAATTAAACTTTTTTCTATCCTTATACAAGCACTTATATATTTAAAATACAGAGCTTTTTGCAATTAATGTAATATAGTACCTTCTTTATCAATACATATAGATCTCTGTTTTTTAATGGTTTATATGGTATTCAAATATGACTACCGTAATTTATTTAACTAGACCTTTATTGATGGACATTTTTGAGTTCCATTTTTTTATTATTACAAATAATACAAGAATAAACATCATTGTTTATCACATGACCTTTCAAAATTATAAATCTAACTGAGTTGTTCCCTTTTAAAAAACTCAGTGGCTTCCTATTGCCCGTTGGATAAAGCTGGTATTCTTAAAAGGCACAAGATGCCTCCTGTCATTTGTTCTCTCTCTATTTGTCCAGCTTTATCTCTTTTCTCTGCATTTCTTTGAACTTCATCCTTTGGCCAACTGAGCTTCTTGCAGTTATCTGATCATGACTGAGCTGTTCCTTCTACCTGGAATGCCCTCTCCTTCCATAGTTCCCTGGAAAATTCCCACCCACCCTACAAATGTCCCTGCCTGAGCCATGCAAGCAGAATTGCCTGGTACCTCAACACCTTGCTACTTAAAAGAGCTTATCAGAAATGCAGGATCTGAGGCCCTACTCCAGACATACTGATTCCAAATTAGCATTTTAACAACATTCCTGGTGATATGTGTGTACGTTCAAGTTTGGGAAGTACTGCCTTAGCATACACTACACCTAGCATATTCTTTTTATTGAATTAATCACAAGGTTGAAATTATTTGCTTATATCTCCCATATCAGACCAAGCTTAAGGGCAGATGCTGTGTCTTATTTATCTATATATCTCTAGCACAGGGCCTGGTACAGAGTACATATCTAATGAAATTAGTGTTGAATGGATTAAAATTCTTCTATAATATTCATTGTACTGTACTGATACCTAATATTTATATATTTATGTCCGTATCTCATAAGAAAAAGTCATTTAATAAATACCATACCTGAGGACATTATCTGGATATCATCCTACCAAGTCAGTGGTTCTCAACCTGGGCTTAAATACTAATTGCCTAGGGTAACGTTGCCAAAATACAAATATACGTAGTCCCTGACTTGTGATGGATTTGAGTTACGATGAACTTTTTCGTACATCTTATCGTTAGTAGTGTGCACTACATACAGTATTGCAGGGCATATAATATGCTGATGTTATCATTTTCAGATGTTCACTCACAGATGTTCAGTGTTATGATTTATAAAGATACTGATAATAAAAGGCAATGATGAAAATGGTAAGTTAGAACCGACTTACGACGGAGTCGTCAGAACGGAACGCTGACATAAGTCGGGGACTACCTGTACTCAGTTTCTCCCCAGACTTTCTGAATCAGAGCTTCATTTGTTTTTGAAGGAAAATAATTAGTAGATAACAGCATGTCAGAGAACTCCGGCTGAAGCCTCTGAAAGTACTGAGGCTCAGGAGGAGTGTACGGCAGATGCCACGATGGTTACTAGGGCCATTGTAATAGGCCTCTCCCCAGGCACCTTCACATACAGCATGTTATGTTTGGGTTTGGTTAACACCAAGCTTGTTAAAACCCATTGCCGTCAAGTTGATCCTGACTCACAGCGACCCTGTAGACAACAGAGTAGAACTGCCCCATAGGGTTTCCTATGAGAGCAGATTGCCACATCTTTCTCACATGGAGCACAGCTGGTGGGTTCGAACTGCCAACCTTTGGTTGGCAGCCAAGCACTTAACCACTGTACTGCCAGGACTCCTATGGTTATCATAGGACGAAGAAATCAGTCCTTTCTTTTGAAGTTTTTAATTGACAATTTTCAATTCTGTTAGAACAAACATGTATTTTGAAGGCAAGGTAATGAATTAAAGATCATGAAAATTTTATCTGCTGCTTTTTTTTTTTTTTGGTATGGTCAGGTACTTACAATTTCATCAGAAATCCCTAAAAGAATTCAAAGTGCCTTAAAAAATGCAGAGGAATCAAAGCAATCCCTTAATCGCCTTCTGGAGCAAGAAACTCATCTCTTCACCTCCATTAACAGCCACTTACTGACTGCACAGCCCTGGATGGATGATCTTGGGACCATGATTAATCAAATTGAAGAGATTGAACGGCATCTCGCTTACCTGAAATGGATTTCACAAATTGAGGAACTAAGGTAAAATGCACCTCCTTGTTCTCATAATTATTATTTTCCTTTGAAGCTTCTGTTTCAAAGAGGGTATGCATGCCATTAAATAATTGAGTTAATTAAAGATTATAATAATAGTTTTACCAGTTATGAAAATAGCATTATGATAATGATTCATTTTCTTTATTGTGAATGAACATAAACTTTTCCGGGAGCTTAATTTGCATTTGAAGGAAAGTAAGATCTAAGCAAGTTAAGATTTTAAGTCCTATAGTTATATTGTGGACACACGATAAAAACTATTATTTATAATGCCAAGTTAGTAAATAATCCCTCAGTGTGATTATATTCCTATTTACTTTTATTTTTTACATGTGCTCTCTTAATGAAATGCTTTCTATGTAATTTAAATGAATTTTTTCAGTGGGAAGCATCTAATAAGAGCTACACAGTTTTCTTTGATGAATAACACTGAGTTCTACTACCTCTGGGTAGAAAAAAAATAAAGAATACTTGACCTTGGTTCTTTCGGAATTATATACATATCACTGGTGGTTGATTGTGAATGTCTGGTATTGGTCTTTCAAATAAGCCAAAGTAACTTTTCCCACCTACATTGCTAGATTGTTTGGTTTCATGATATGGTCCCCCACCCTCCTCTGAATTGTACTGTTCCATCCCTGATCTGTTTTAAATGTAGCTACTCTTGCTTCAAAGCTGTCAGCAACCATTAATGTCTGGAATACTTGAGGGAGAAAAATCATTGGAGAGAATCCTCATATCTTGCTTCAAATGTATCATAGTTAATATATTTTATGTTATTTCTTCAAAAGGGTAATGTTGTATCCCTTTGTTCTACATGTTTCCCAAGGTTTTTAAGAATGTTACATATTAGGACAGTATAAAAATCTTTCTTTTACATATAGGAGTTTTGTATTTAGAGAAAAGATGATATGCCTAAGATTGTAGTGTTACTAGTGATTCTGGAAATTGACTTAAGCATTTTAGAGTATCTCATTTTTATTTTTTTATCATTTTTATCAGAAGAAGTATTTTACTTTTAAATAAAATGTATGATTGTATAGGGCCAGATATGTAAAATGGTGGCTTGTGGGCTGAATTTGTCCTAAAGACATATTCTCTTTGGCTTGTGTTTTAAAGAATTTCATTAATTGGTTTGATTTTACACAAAAATCTTGATTTCTGGGTTCTCTTGAAAAAGTTTAAGATTTGTCCACATTGGACCCATACTCCAGGGTGGCAACAATTGGCCGGACCCTTAGGTTGGGGGATGTACTGTTTAGTTTGCCCTGGCCCCCACCCACTTAGCTTTTCTCATTTACTTTACCTGTCAGCCTGTGTAGGCATTTTGAGTTTTCCATCCTTGCTTTAGAGCTTACCTTGAATTTTACTTGGAACTTCACCAGTAGTAACTTCGCAGAGCAGGACAGTCTTCTATAGACAAGATCAGCCATGCAAAGTATGTAGGAATTGGAGACTATCAAAGTTTTTTCTTTAGAATCCTGATCGAAAGGGGGAAAATGGGGACAGAACTTCAAATTTTCACGAAATCCAGACTTTCTGGAGCCACTGAGGCTGGAAGACCCCCTAAAACTATTACCCTGAGGAAATCTTTAAACCTTAAACTGAAACTATCCACTGAAGTCATCTTTAAATCAAATAATAGTTTAGCTTCATTTTAAGAATTTATCTGTATTTGATCAAATTGACAACAGATGAGAAGCTTAGGGGGCAGTGAGTTTGTATTGAGGATGGTGAAACAGTTTGGAAAAGGGTATCGGGAAGGGTGGCGCAACTTGAAGAATGTAACCAATGTCATTGAATTGTACATGTAGAAATTGTTGAAATGATGTATGTTTTGTTGTGTATATCTTTAGAAAAAAAAATCCTCTAAATGTCAAGGAGTGGTGTATGAACCCATTTGTGCTCAAAATAAAGGATACTCAAAAATGGATAAAATATAAAATATCTCTGGGAGGATATACAAGAACAGAGATTGCATTTGGGGAATGGAAATAGAGGGGAGTCAGGGGACTTTTATTTGGACTTAAGCAATTAATACTTTTATAAATTAAAAAGCTGTTTTTTTTTTTAATATTCCAAAAAATTTCTTCTCTGCTCCTTTCCTCTCCCAAATTTGACCTTACTAGATGCTCCCCACATTATTTCCCTGGATTAAGATACTAAATACTTCTGTAAAATAAAGGTGTCACCAGAAATGAGTGGTGTCTGAGGGACTGCAACACAGGACAAGTCAGTTCTTTTGGGCGGAGCAGGAAGGGAAAAGTGGAGGGAGGTGTCCTGAGCCTTAGAAAGATGCTGAACTTGAGCACTCGTGGTTCCCAGACAGACTTGGGTATCAGGTAAAAAATCACCTCAGGGTGGTGCTTCCTTCTTCCTTGGATGTAACTTTATTTAAAACAGGTGGGAGAAGCAGTTTTTCTGAATTTGAGATTATTTTGAACAAACCATCTTTAAAGTTTGCTTTCCCTTGTTTTGCAGTGATAACATCCAACAATATCTGATGACCAATAATGTACCTGAGGCAGCCTCTACTCTGGTGTCTATGGCAGAACTTGACATCAAGCTTCAGGAATCATCTTGTACTCATCTTCTTGGTTTCATGAGAGCCACTGTTCAATTCTGGCATAAAATTCTCAAGGACAAGCTTACAAGGTAGGGAATTTACCCATATTTCATGGTAATTGCTTTTAGATGGGTATTTGCTGATCAGTGTACTTTATTGAAATATGTGTGTTACTTTTCTGTTACAGTGATTTTGAGGAAATATTAGCACAGCTTCACTGGCCATTCATTGGACCTCCTCAGTCTCAAACTGTTGGCTTAAGTCGACCAGCCAGTGCCCCTGAGATATACACTAACCTGGAGACATTGTTTTGTCAACTTCTCAAACTGCAAACCTCGTATCTTTGTTGGAGTTGAAAACTTAACTAGTATATCTTTTTTCAGGAGTGGATTTGTGGCTAGAGAGTAAAACTTTTTGAAAGTGACCAGGAAGCCTAATGGGAGTCCTGGGTTTGGACTTGACCTGGATATGCCCATCAAGTAGTGTATCGTTTTCTTTCAAAGTGAATGCCACGTGGTTGGGAGAGCTGTGAGGAAGAGTTCTGAAATACATGGCTGGCCGAAGTTTGCATCACACATAGATCTCATGGGATAATAGGAAAAAAATAGGCAATTGGGAGGAAAGCTTAGTAATTTAGTGTTAATTTAATAAAACAGTTACTTGAATTTATTTCCTTATTACTGTTCTTTATCTTATGAAGGACAGATTATTCTAATAACATTTCTTATACATTTTGTGCTGAGTTCATAATAAGTTAAATTACATATTTTATTATAATTAAATTTACTTGACATCTGATAAATTTGTTGGAAAACTTGCGTACACACACACACACATATATACATATGTATATATATTTCTGATTTTTTTCCTTGACTTCACTCTGTCAGAGATGAATTACTTACTGAGCCAAAACAACTCCCAGGAAAGTACTCTCTGCCTGCATCCTCTTCTGTCATCCTGCCCATCCAGATTATGCTGACTCCCCTTCAGAAGAGGTTCCAGTATCACTTCAGAGGGAACCGGCAGACCAATGTTATCAGCAAGGTGTGCTTCACCACCTCTTGTCCTCGTTTTTAAGGTTTCTGAACTTTTGCTGGTTTAAGCTAAAATCCTATTCTATTCATATTTCTATTTTTTCTCTAAAAAGCTTAAGTCCTGTTTTGTCACTGCCCCTGGGAGATGTATTTTGGGACTTGTGTTGATATATTGTAGGAATCAGTGTATTCATTGTCACATCATCTGACCAATTTCTCAAGTTTCGCCATGGGTGTACTGTAGCATTTGCTGTGGCAGTTTTTACAAATGGATCCATATTATGTTTTATGTGCAGATTGCTCCTTCAGGTTTATAAATGTATCAGAAAGAAAAGTAAAAGTCGAAAGATAGTAAAGCATTAGAATTTTGAACACAGGTGCTGATGCTAAAAAGATGTGTAGCCATGCAAGGGAGAGGATGGGAGTAAAGTATGGGAATGGCTTTGAGGGAATGATTATCACCATTTTGGTTGAAGAACTACACCTATGTATAGTGGGCATATTGTTGATAGTTTTCTTTAATTTGACCTGGAAAGCAACCATAGACATTTGTTTTCAGTGAAATGGGTTGAGAATAATAACCGTGGCAGTAACTAGGGTATGGATATTACCTTGTTTATTCTTGGGTTTTGCTGCGTTTAATGCAGTGCTTGTATCGGGTTCAGCAAGTATTTTGAATTGAATGTTATTAAGTGCCAGAATGTGTCATATAAAAATTAGCTTATAGGCTTTGTAGAATTCTAAAGGAATCAAGGGATAGGCAGTTATGCTTGCACAGGAAGGAGCAGAGTGGCAGTGGATTTCTGGTTCTTAGTTTGTTCTTTTGTACTTTATAAGTCTCCTCCTTTTTGGGATGGAGTGGTGGTAGAAGGAAGAGTAGAACCAATTGGTAAGTAAGTAGTGAGACAAAGCTGTAAACCTAAAGTTGTAGAGGGACAGTAATAATTTGAGAGAAGAATATTGTGAGTTACATTGGCTGCTTTTGAAAGCATGGTTCCAGTGGTCCTAACACTCTGTCATCAAGCCTAAATGGTGTAGCCCTTGAGATTAGAGACTGCCCCTTACTCATCTGTGTATTCCTAGCATCTAGCATACAACAGGGACTCATCATTCAGTACAATAAATGTTTTTCAGTCACTGTCCAACAAAACTTGGAAGGTGTTGTAGAATCATCTCTAGGACAATTTAAAATGCTGCATAAAAAGCAGAAGAAAAAAATCTTTTAAAATTATTTTGAAAGCTATTTCAAAATAAATTTAAAGGCCTTCTGTTCTTTGTAATACTCATCGTTTCATATTACCAAATTGCTAGGCTTTAAATATATATGGTATTGTAAATGTATGAGTTTATTGACTTAGCCCATGTTATTGGAATTTGTTGGGAGTATACTGGTAAACATTTGATATTAAGCCTTATACGAGTTTAAACTTCAGAGTAGAAATTGTGCTTTTACAGATAGGACTTTTCAGCTAATTTTTGTGAATGCTGTGTGTTTACAATTATGTAGAGTCATTTAATTGTAACTTTCTAGTTGGAATGACTTTTAAGAATGCAAACTATTTTACCTTCTTCCTTAGCCTGAATGGTACCTGGCTCAGGTACTTATGTGGATTGCAAACCACACTCAGTTTCTGGATGAGAAGATTCAGCCTGTATTAGACAAAGTTGGCTCTTCAGTAAATGCAAGGGTAAGAGACGCAGTCCTAAGCATTTCAGTTTTAGTGTTGTATGTGTACAAGAATAACTTGTCATTTACATACTTTGTGATTATGCTTTTCTTTTAGCTTGAATTTTCTCGAGGCCTTATGATGCTGGTTCTTGAGAAGTTAGCTACTGATATTCCTTGCCTGCTCTATGACGACAATCTCTTCTGTCATTTGGTGGATGAGGTGCTTTTGTTTGAAAGGGAGCTACACAGTGTTCATGGCTATCCTACCACTTTTGCTAGTTGTATGCATATTCTATCAGAGGAAACCTGTTTTCAGAGATGGTTGACTGTGGAGAGAAAATGTAAGTGCTAATGTGTCCATTGGGTGGGGAGAGATGTCTGTTTATGTGTATATAATTTTTTTTTATATTTTCTTCCTCCAGTTCTGGCTAGGAACTAGAGCCATGTAAATTTTTCTTGGTTAGGGTTTACGAAGTTGCTTTCAAAGATCATCTTATTTTCTTTTTTCCCGTTAAGCTTCAAATTCTCTTATAATTATACTCTGCATATTTCTAGAGAGGAATATTCAAGCCAGTTGGGTGTATAACTGTTTATATAGAATTTATGTATGGTATTTTTGCTCTTGGTAGAATTTCTTTGGTTGTAGCTGGTTTAGTCAGTATAACTATTTTGAAGATTTGTTGGCGGGAAAGCAAAGTGTCTAGTTTAACTCTGAAATAGAGCATGTTAAGTGTAGTGCCACTAGCAGGAGGTTGTGAAAGGAGCCCTGGTGGCACAGTGGTTAAGTGCTCGGCCACTAACCAAAACGTTGTCTGTTCGAACACACTAGCTGCTCCACAGGAGAAAAGATGTGGCAGTCTGTATCTATAAAGATTACAGCCTTGGAAACCCTATGGGGCAGTTCTACTCTGTCCTGTATGGTTGCTGAGAGTCAGAATTGACTCAGTGACAATAGATTTGGTTTTGGGGTTTGGTAAGTTTGTATTTTATAGAAAAGAAATCATTCCTAAAAAAATTATAAGTTGAAAAGTTAAGAATAACTGTCACTTTAACTGACCTAATCCTGTTTTCTACATATCAGTTGCTCTTCAAAAAATGGACTCAATGCTTTCATCAGAAGCTGCCTGGATATCCCAGTATAAGGATATCACTGACGTGGATGAAATGAAAGTTCCAGACTGTGCAGAAACTTTTATGACTCTACTCTTGGTTATAACTGGTAAATACACATTTTTTAAGATGTGACTTTGTTTTTAAAAGTACTGACTTTTCATTTGGTACTTTTTCAAGTAGTTTAATGAAACTAATACTAGATAGTGGTTATTATAGTACCTTCAAATTCTGTTTCTCTTTTGGCAGAAATCAAGTATAATATTCTGACTTTGGGATGTTTAATAATTTAAGTAAGAACTTAAACATGGGTATACATGAAGAAACACTTCTTGAATTGTTTTACATAAAAACAAGTAATTTAATTTTATCATCCTAACTCTCTTGCCATTCATCTTTTTAAATGTCTTCATTGAATGGTGATTGACCCAAATTTTAAATATTATTTCCTTGGCCTTGATTTGTCAAAGATTAAAGAAGAGAGTAAAATAATAAAGTAACTTTCAGGATTGGCGTAATAATAGGAACGTTTCATATGGTGGAGGAATTTCCTGGCCAGAGGGTGGCACCACAGCCTCTATCCCTGCTGATTCTCCAGGTGCCACTGGGCCCTTCGCCACCTTCCTCCTCTATTCTATTTCTTGGACCTGTACAGTAGAAATGTTACTCCCGCCAAGTCAGTAAATAATTCCATATTCTTAACTGTAGGAAAAATAATGAAAAAAAAAATATACATATATAAAATACTAAAACACAAGAAAATTAAAGTAAAACTTACGTCTTTTAAAAACTTTTTATTAGGAAAATTTTCAAAGTAGAATAATATAATGAATCCTCAGGTACCTGTTACCAAGGTTCAAAACAATTAATTGCTTTTCTGTTATGTATTTTTCTTCCCAACTTTTTTTTCCTGGAGTATTTTAAAGAAAATTTCAGACATCTTATCTTTTCATCTATATTACTTTTAAGTATGTATTTCTTTTAATCTATCATAGTTCCTCCTTTCTTTTTTTAAAATGCCATTTATTTGTTGAATTTTGGAACTAGAGCCATGTAAATTTTTCTTGGTTAGGGTTCACCAAGTTGCCCTCAGAGATTATCTTACTTTCTTTTTTTCCTATCAAACTTCAGTTTTTTTCTCTACTGTATATAATTTTCTCATTTTTTTTTAAATTGAGATAATTTACATATAGTGAAATACACAGATCTTAAATATACAGTTGAGGGAATTCTGGCAAACTTATATACTTGTTGAGCCCACATCTTTAGAGAACTTAGACCTATAATTGAATGGTAAATTGTTTTTTTGACAGTCATCAAAGCAATTTAATGGGGGAAAACCTGTAACTACATCACGGACAATACCAAAAATTTTATGTCTTTTTAACTTTCTCAACAGACAGGTATAAAAATCTCCCTACAGCTTCCCGAAAGCTGCAGTTCCTGGAGTTACAGAAGGACTTAGTAGATGATTTTAGGATACGATTAACTCAGGTGATGAAAGAAGAGACTAGAGCTTCCCTTGGCTTTCGATACTGTGCAATTCTTAACGCTGTTAACTACATCTCAACAGTTCTAGCAGATTGGGCTGATAATGTTGTAAGTTAATGTGTTATTGTATTAAGTAATGTATTAGTAGTTAGAACTATTTACGTTTTAAAACATTAAATCTATCTCAAGAAAAAATACACATATTAGGCAGAATCATAATAATGTCAAATTTAGGTGTGACTAAAGTACACATTTTTCTCAATCAGAAAACCCATTGGTTAAGTAATCCTGGGATTTTAATGTGTATAATCATTGGAAAAGAAAGTTAGCCTTTTAAGAAATAATTGTTTATAGAATGAACCCCTTCCTCTTTTGACTTTATATTCAGGGGACATACTCATGTGGGTAATTGCCATCACAGAAAAAGTTAAGATTAAATAATGGTGTCAAAATCAAGAAAAGCTAGGACTTCAAGGAAAATAAAAGAATAACATTATTTGATACCTCTTGACTGCTTTCAAAACATGACAGATTCTATGAAGAATCCTAACAAAACCCAGAAACATTATTTTTTAATTTTTAATTATTTTATATATTTAAAAATTATTTTAGCATTTTATTATCAACATATACATGAGTAAGTAGAATAGTAAAATGAACCCCCGTGTGGCCACCACTCTGCTTCATATACCAGTTTTGTTTCATTTAAACCCTCCTCCACCCCCCACACTTGATTATTTTGAAGTAGATCTCAGATACCATATTTCATAGTAAACATTTTCGTATGTGTCTCTAAAAGAAAAGAAACTTTTTTTAAAAAACATAACCACAATATCATTATCACACCTAAAAAAATATAACTAAATCTTTATATTAAAACCACGAAACCAAATTCCGACTCATAGCGACCCTATAGGACAGAGTAGAACTGCCCATCGGGTTTCTAAGGCTCTAATCTTTGTGAAGGAAGACTGCCACATCTTTCTCCCTTGGGGCGGCTGGTGGGTTCGAACCACCAACCTTTCAGTTATCAGCCAAGTGCTTAACCACTGTGCCACCAGGGCTCTTTCTTCTTTATATTAGAAGATATATTTTAAAATAACTCTGTGAAGATCAAAACCTTGGATCAGTTAATATGTACTGTAACATGTAAACAGTTCAACATAGAGTTACCATATAACACAGCAATTCTCCTAGATATAGATCCAAGAAGAGTTGAAAATGTATGTCCGCACAAAAATTTGTACATTAATGTTTATAACAGTGAAAAAAGTAGAAATAACCCAAATAGCCAAAAAAGTAGAAACAACGCAAATGTCCATCAACAAAGAATAGATACATAAAATGTACTATATCCATACAATGAAATATTATTCAGCAATAAAAAGGAATGAAGTACTGATCCATGTATGTGGATTAACCTTGAAAACATTATGCTAACTTAAAGAAGTCAGATACAAAAGGCCACATATTTTGATTCCATTTATATGAAATGTCCAGAATAGGCAAATCTATAGAGACAGAAAGTAGATTAGTGGTTGTCTAGGATTGGTGGAACGGTGTGGGTGGGGGGATTGAGGGGTGATGGCTATGGGGTGTGGGGTTTTTTTGGGGGGTAATTAATGTTCTAAAATGGACTGTGGTGATGGATGCATGACACAGTAAATATATTAAAAGCCTTTGTACACTTTAAATGGGTGAATTATATGTTATGTATATGAATTATATCTTAAGCTGTTAAAAAAAATATGTTACCATGTTTTTGCTTCCAGTTCTTTCTACAACTTCAGCAGGCAGCACTGGAGGTCTTTGCAGAGAATAATACACTCAGTAAATTGCAGCTAGGACAACTAGCCTCTATGGAGAGTTCTGTCTTTGATGACATGATTAACCTTTTAGAGCGTTTAAAGCATGACATGTTGACGCGTCAAGTAGACCATGTTTTTAGAGAAGTTAAGGATGCTGCAAAATTATATAAAAAAGAAAGGTAAATCCTCTCTATTTTCTTTAAGTCAACTCTGGTTTGGTGAAAGTTAAAAGATGGTACGTGCAATCAAGTTTCCAAGTTTCTAGGCAGGACAGGGAATGGCCTTTTGTACTCCAAACTTGTAACTGTTTTTGATGGAAATCTTTCTAAAATATATTCTTTCAGACCCTCTTAATCAGAATAAGCTGATAATTTAACCTTAAGATGTGTTTGTAAATATAGAGAGGTGGTGTGTGATCTTGGTTGAATGGACTAGCCTGTCACCCATTTTACACAGTAAGGTGCTTCTGTAGTACTGTGTGCATGCTTCCATTGTACCATCTATTCCACTGCCATGATTCCCTCTGGACACCTTTTAGCTTCGAGTACTTGAGAGCAAATGATGTCTGTTTGTCCTAGCACAATCCGTGCCACAGAATACTTATAATCATTTGGAAGTGTTATTAATCCCCATTGAATTAGCTGATGTCTTAAATGCTAATACATTTTACATTTTCGCTGGTTTATAATTACATCTGTAAACCATATAAAATTTTAGTGATTGTTTTTTTGAAATGTTTTATCTATGATCCTCATATTAAATAGAGTATTTAATTGAGACCTAAAGTTTAAATATGAATACGTTTATTTTCTGATAGAGCTTTTAATGTTGGGTTGTACTTTTTTTCTTATCCAGAATGTACCAGGACTATTTAAACACAGTGCACTTCCCAAAATGTGAAATAATTTGTTAAATCTTTAGAAATATGAGGTGATGAGAAATTTTATGGTAAAACTTGTGCTCCAAGCTGTGTTGTTCTTGTTTTTTCCAGATGGTTGTCTTTGCCATCTCAGTCAGAGCAAGCAGTAATGTCCCTGTCCAGTTCAGCCTGTCCGTTACTGCTTACTTTACGAGACCGCTTACTTCAGTTGGAGCAGCAGCTTTGTTTCTCCTTATTTAAAATTTTCTGGCAGATGCTTGTAGAGAAACTGGATATATACATCTACCAAGAAGTAAGTAAGAGTAGATGATATTATTGGACTGTGATGATAAAGGCAGTTGTTACATCATGAATTATTCTTTGTTTCAGATCATTCTTGCTAATCACTTCAATGAAGGAGGAGCAGCTCAGTTGCACTTTGATATGACTCGGAATCTTTTCCCTTTGTTTTCCCACTATTGCAAGAGACCAGAAAATTATTTTAAGCAGTAAGCTCAATACTTAACTATTAATGGATACATCAAATTGGTAGAGGAAGTTGACTCTTTTTTTAAAATAACTTTAGGGTCCCAATGATGTTTGGTGGAATAGGTATAGGATCAATTAAAAAATTAAAACATTCATGTTATATCTACTGTATGCTCAGAGCACAATGCTAAACACAATTGGGAAACCAAACTAGTATAAGGTGTGACCGTTGATTCCAAGAGTTTACCAGAGTAGATATAAATTACCTCTCAGGTTTTGTTTTTTAGCATTTGGTTTAATGCCCCTATTTGCTTATTACTGGGGGATAAAATAAAAATGAAAGCAAGTACAGTTCTGCCATATTCAAAGAAATTCCAAATGTGTTTAGTAACTAATAAAATAGGCCAGGCCTGAAGGAAATGTTTTTCTTAAATTTTTTATATTACTTTCTAAGTATAACTATAAATTTATGTAAGAATAATTCTTAGAAGTTTTTTTCTGATTTTGTTGGTTTAAAATTTAAATTATTTAGGGAGTTTCTGAGATTATAAAGTATTTATTTTAAGCATATTATAAAATGAAAAATTATTTTTGCTGATTTCAGTTAGATATTTAACTATTCTTGATTTTTTGTTTCAGTATTCTACCTTTTTGCTATTTCTTTCATTTTATTCCTTAATTAACTTTCTCTTTTCCCATATTCTAATTTACTTTAAGTCTTAACTACCCCTAATAGACTATTAGTATCAAGTAATATATGTAGGGTAGTAATCTATGCATATTAAAAACAGAAGTCCCTGAGTGGTATAAACCATAAAGGAGTTTGACTGCTAACTGAAAGGTTGGTGGTTTAAATCCACCCAGAGGTGCCTCAGAAGAAAGGCCTGGCGACTTACTTTAGAAAAATCAGTAAATTGAAAACCCTGTGGTGCATAGTTCTACTCTGACACACATGGGGTCACCATGAGTCGGAATCCACTCAATAGCAAGTGGTTACTGGTTATTATCGACAGTACCCTAGTGGAATATAGACTGTGTATATATAGTCTACCATGTTAAAAAAGCCAAATAATAAGATCCATGAGTAGTCTTTATAGAGGACATGGGGACTACCAGTACAGGGAAGTACTCACTTTCTCAAAATAAAAGTTGTTATAGGTTAATGGGGATGATATAGATAACAGAGATCTCACTTCCCTCTTGCTATTTTTTTAAACAGCATAAAAGAAGCTTGTATCGTCCTGAATTTGAACATTGGTTCTGCCCTACTTCTGAAAGATGTACTGCAATCAGCTTATGGGCAACCTCCAGCCACGGCGGCATTAAATGAAATTGGAATTTACAAACTGGCTCAACAAGATGTTGAGATTCTACTTAATTTGAGAACAAATTGGCCTAATACTGGAAAATAATACAAGTTTTTCAAGAAGAGCTTTTTGAGATTTTTTTTTTAACAAAGAGAGAGCCAGTTAGATTTCAACTTATGTGATGATGTTCTGTATTGATGAAACTGGACAACTGAAAACTTCAAAGACTCATTTATTATCTTGGACTTCACGTTATTATTAAAATCCTGACCATATAGCTCGAAACCTCTTGTCCCTAAGGAAAAAAAAAAAAAGACATAATATTCAGAAACTATGAAAACTAAGTAATTCCATTTATAAATATAAATGCTGATGTGTCTGTCTGTTGAAAATACAAAAGCAGAGATAATAAATTATGATTGACTTTCAATATCCTGTGCTAATTGAGACTGTTGTGGATAATCAAACATAGTGAATAAATTTTTTAAAAAATTACTTTAGAATGCATGTTTATAATTCAAGTTCCTGTGTCTAGTCTGGGAATTCACTGTACTTCCATAAGAAAACATACTGAAATGGTGACTAAGGTAGGATCGGCCTTCATTTTCCCCAAATGTCCTACCATTTAAAATACTTCCTAGTTCCATTCCAGTGGCAGTGGGCAGCTTTTTCTTTCAGAATGAAACATTTCAAGCCAGAGCACTCTGCCTCACTTTCTCCTGGGGTAGGGAATGTAATTAAACATTTTTTGCTTCATATTTATGTAACTGATGATGAGGTGAGAATCTTAAACTTTCTTCTTCTTCTAACTTTTCCCTGGTCTTGGGCTGTATTAATGATTTCTTGATTAATAAATCTTCAGAGTAAAACTTTTCAACAAATTGAGCTAGATTAACTGGAGGCTTTATATAACCGTCAAATTTTATTCCAATATATTTTTTTCCTGACTTAGCATTCAGTTAGTACTTTTCATGCTCTAACACCTCAAATCTACATTTTCCAGGTTATGCTGGCATGCAACGTACATTACTGATAAACATTTACTTTGCACTAGATAATTTTGAGGAAATATTTTGAGATAAATTATATTACTTTACCCAAAGCAATATATAGATACAGTGCAATCCCAATCCAAATCCCAACAGCATTCTTCAACGAGATGGAAAAACTAATCACTAACTTTACACAGAAGGAAAAGAGGCCCCAAATAAGTAAAAAGCTTTATTAAAAAAGAAGACAAAATAGGAAGTCTCACACTACCTGATCTCGGAACCTACTATACAGTTATGGTAGTCAAAACAGCCTGGTAGTGGTACAACAACAGACACGTAGACCAATGGAACAGAATTGAGAAGGCAGGCATAAATCCATCCACCTATGGACAGCAGATCTTTGACAAAGGACCAAAGTTTACTGAATGGGGAAGAGATAGTCTCCTCAACAAATGGTGCTAGCAAAACTGCATATCTTTGAGAATCCATACCTCATACCACACACAAAAACTAACTCAAAATGGATCTAAGACCTAATATAAAACGTAAAACTATATAGATCATGGAGGAAAAAATAGGGACAATGCTGGGGCCCTAACATATAGCATAAATAGAATACCAAACATAACTAAAAATGCACACATAGAAGAAGATGAACTAGATAAACACGCTCAACAAAAGAGTAAAAAGAATCTACGGACTGGGAAAAAAATTTTGGCTATGACATATCCAACAAGGGTCTAATCTCTAAAATTTATAGAAAACTTCAACACCTCAACAAAAGAAGAAGACAAATAATCCAGTTAAAAAATGGGCAAAGGATATGAACAGGCACTTCACCAAAGAAGACATTCAGGCTGCTAACATATGAAGAAATGCTTGTGATCATTAGCAATTAGATGGCAAATCAAAACTACAATGAGATACCATCTCACGCTGACATTACTGGCACAAATTAAAAAAACAAAATAACCAATGTTGGTGAGGTTGTGGCAAGACTGGAACTCTTATACACTGCCGGTGGGAATGTAAAATGATACGATTGCTATGGAAAACGGTATGGCACTTTCTCAAAAAGCCAGAAATAGAAATACCATATGATCCAGCAATCCCGCTCCTAGGTATATACCCTAAAGAAATAAGAGATGTGACATGAATAGGCATATGTACACCCATGTTCACTGTAGCAAAAAGGTAGAAGCAACCTAAGTGCCCATCAAGAGATGAATGGATTAACAAACTGTGGTACATACACACAATGGAATGCTATGCAATGATGAAGAATAATGACAAATCCATGAAACATAACAGGGATGAATTTGTAGGACATTATGCTGAGTGAAACAAGCCAATCACAAAAGGACAA
This sequence comes from Trichechus manatus latirostris, assembly GCF_000243295.1. Classification (NCBI taxonomy): domain Eukaryota; kingdom Metazoa; phylum Chordata; class Mammalia; order Sirenia; family Trichechidae; genus Trichechus; species Trichechus manatus. Next base: position 9,833,125 of record NW_004444032.1, on the reverse strand, counting down.
GTATTGTATGAGACCGCTATTATAAAGTAACAACAAAAGGTTTACACAGAGGAAAAAAAAATTCTTTGATGGTTACCAGGAATGGGAGGGGGAGCGAGGGAGGGAAAATTACAAAATAGATAGTAACTCAAAAAACCAAACTCATTGCCGTCAAGTCGATTCCAACTCATAGCAATCCCATAGGGCAGAATACAACTGCCCCATAGGGTTTCCAGGGAGTGGCTGGTGGATTTGAACTGCCGACCTTTTAGTTAGCAGCTGAGCTTTTAACCACTATGCCATCCGGGCTCCAAAAACAGACAGTAGACACGTGTTAATATTGGTGAAGGAAAAGACAATACACAATATGGGAGAAGTCGGCACAACATGACCAAGGCAAGAGAGGACACTGAGAGGAACACAGGAATAAAGGACAACTACGGTAACTACTAGAGCATACACAATCCTGCATCAATAGTATTGACAAACAATAATTTATGAATGGATACATACATAGATCGATAGGCCAAGAGGTGAGGGAGGGTGTAAGGGAGCACAACCACCACCAGATACAGGTTTGGTGATGGAAATTTCTAAATACATGACTGTAGGTGCTCCTCAAATTAATACAGACAATAGAGCACACAAGTGGCACAGTCAGGGAAACCTCTTAGACATAACTAAACACGTCATCGGGTGAATTTCCCACACTCAAAGGCAAAAGACCATAGACTTGTTGTTAGGTGCCACCAAGTCAGTTCTGACTCATAGCGACCCCGCATACAACAGAACAAAACACTGCCCAGTCCTGTGCCATCCTCACAATTGTTGTTATGCTTAAGCCCATTGTTGCAGCCACTGTGTCAATCCATCTCATTGAGGGTCTTCCTCTTTTTCGCTGACCCTCTATTCTACCAAGCATGATGTCCTTCTCCAGGGAGTGATCCCTCCTGACAACATGTCCAAAGTATGTGAGATGTAGTTTCGCAATCCTTGCTTCTAAGGAGCATTCTGGTGGTACCTCTTCCAAGACAGATTTGTTCGTTCTATATTCAATATTCTCCAGCACCACAATTCAAAGGCGGCAATTCTTCTTCAGTCTTCCTTATTCATCTTCCAGCTTTCACATGCGTAGGAGGCGACTGAAAACCCCATGGCTTGGGTCAGGTGCACCTTTGTCTTCAAGGTGACATCTTTGCTTTTCAACACTTTAAAGAGGTCTTTTGCAGCAGATTTGCCCAGTGCAGTGCGTCTTGATTTCTTGACTGCTGCTTCCATGGGTGTTGATTGTGGATCCAAGTAAAATGAAATCTTTGACAACTTCAATCTTTTCTCCATTTATCATGCTGTTGCTTACTGGTCCAGTTGTGAGGATTTTTGTTTTCTTTATGTTGAGGTGTAATCCATACTGAAGGCTGTGGTCTTTGATCTTCATCACTAACTGCTTCAAGTCCTCTTCACTTTCAGCAAGCAAGGTTATATCATCAGCATAACGCAGGTTGTTAATGACTCTTCCTCCAATCTTGATGCCCCGTTCTTCCTCATACAGTCCAGCTTCAAATAATCTGAGAAGCTGGACCACAGACTTAGGAGACATCTATGTCAACTGGCACAACGTAGTTCTTAAAGACGATGTTCTATATCCTACTTTGGTGAGTAGTGTCTGAGGTCTTAAAAGCTTGGGAGCAGCCATCTAAGATACAATTATTGGTCTCTTCCAGTGCAGAGCAAAGGAGAACAAAAAAAAACAAAAGACTCAAGGGAGCAATTAGTTCAAAGTACCAATGGACCACATGAACCACAGCCTACATGACTTTGAGACCGGAAGAACTAGATGGTGCCTGGCTACCACTACTGACCACTCCGGCTGGGATTACAACAGAGGGTCCCGAACAAAGCAGGAGGAAAATGTAGAACAAAAGATGAAATTCACAAAAAAGACCAGACTTACTGGTCTGACAGAGAATGGAGGAACCTCTGAGACTATGGCCCTAAGACACCCTTCTGACCTGGAACTGAAGCTGTTCTCAGAGACTACCTTCCAGTCAAACAACAGACAAGGCCATAAAATAAACAATAACACCTGAGAGGAACATGCTCCTTAGAAAAATCAATTACAAGAGATCTAAAGGGCAATATTTGCCCAAAATCAAAGATGAGAAGGCAGGAAAACAAAGAAACAAAAAAACCAAACCTGTTACCATCAAGTCGATTCTGACTCATAGCAACCCTACAGGACAGAGTAGAACTGCCCCCATAGAGTTTCCAAGGCTATAAATCTTTAATGAAGAAGACTGCCACATCTTTCTCCTGCGAAGCAGGTGGTAGGTTCGAATCATCAACCTTTCAGCTAGCAGCCAAGCACTTAACCACTATCCAAGAAGGCAGGAAGGGGTAGAAAATCAAGATGAAAGGAAATGGGGAAACCAGGGCAGAAATGAAGAGAGTGCTGACACATCACGGGGAATGAAGCCAAAGACATGAAAAACTTTATGTACAAACTATCGAATGCGAATCTAATTTGCTTTGTAATGCACAATTTAAAAAAGAAAACAAGGAGAAATAATTCTATTACTGTGTATTTTATACATAGATATTTCAAATTAGGGTATTGAGCTCGAAGCTTTTCTGCTAGTTCTAGCAGATGAGGGCTTTTCCACCTCATTCTTTGTGAGAATTGCTGGGGTTTTCCACGAGAAAAGAATGAAGCTGCCTCTGGAGCTTCCTAACTTCAGCATTTTCTCCCTCCTTTCCTCAAGCTTAGAGACTTTATTATCAGCCCTCTTGTCCTCACTTTCTAGTCAGCTGAAAGTGTCAAGGGAATGAAAAACTCTCTAAAGGCAGGAACCTCTATTCTAGAATGTAATTTTACTTAAAAATCATGACATATTAAAATATTCGTCATTCAAAAATAAACTTACACTTCGTTCCTGAATTTTTCCAAGGTTATTGCATGTCCATCATCTTTTAAAACTTCATCTGCAGTACACAGACCCAAGGTCTTTAGGGCTATAAAAGTCAGAACGAGAAAAAATGAAAATTTACAAAGTGAGGATTATTTTCAGCTAAAGAAAGTTTTGGAATGACCACAAACTACTATCTAAATTTCTAGAAGATACTGACCTTCTTTATACTGCACAAATGATATGGTGCCTCTATTCGAGGAGTCCAACATCTCAAACATAGCCACAATATTAGTGTTATCCATAAAGAAAGAAAAAGCCACGCCTGTTACTTGGGCAATTCTCAGTCTTTCCAATGTAGCTATTAAATATTCTCTCGGTTTTCCTGCAAAACAGTTCCATTTATTTCTGATATAAAATTTAAAATATATCACAAATGCAAATAGTCTTTTAACAATTATTAAACACCTATGTTATTTAGGGGGGGTTATTGCTTATGGGGATCCCTGGTAGCAGAGTGGTTAAGTGCTCAGCTGCTAACCAAAAGGTCTGCAGTTTGAACCTACCAGCTGCTCCTTTGAAACCCTATGGGCGCAGTTCTACTGTGTCCCATAGGGTCGCTATGAGTCAGAATCGACTCGACAGCAATGGGTTGTTTTTTTTTTTTTAATCACTTATAGAGTACTGAGTTTCAGTTTACGGTGATGGAAAAATCACACTGATTAAGGATAGAGTTGCAAAGCTGATTAATCTAATTGCTGTCAATAAATTATACATCTATAAAAAGTTGAATTGGCAAAATTTGTGTGATAGATATATCTACAAAAATGAAAAAAAAAAAAAAAAAGAGTAGCTGCTGAAGCTGCTTATGTACAACCAAACATTTCATGGGATTTGGTTCCCTGGTTTGAAGGCTGTCATGGATTGAATTGTGTCCGCCCAAAAATGTGTGTAGCAACTTGGCTAGGTCATGATTCCTAGTATTGTATGATTGTGTTATCTGATGTGATTTCCTTATGTGTTGTAAACTCTACCACTATGATGAGATTATAGGTGATCTCCTCATGTGTTATAAATTCTATCACCGTGATGAGGTTGACAAGATTAGTGTCTTAATGCAATCTCTTTTGATATATAAAAGAGAGAAGCGAGCAGAGACACATGGGAACCTCATACCACCAAGAAAGCAGTGCTGGCAGCAGAGCACGTCCTTTGGACCTGAGGTTCCTGCGCAGAGAAGCTCCCAGACCAAAGGAAGATTGATGACACAGACCTTCCTCCAGAGCCAACAGAGAAAGCGTTCCTCTGGAGCTGATGCCCTGAATTTGGACTTGTAGCCTACTGGACTGTGAGAGAATAAATTTCTCTTTGTATAGCCATCCACTTGTGGTATTTCTGTTGGAGCAGCACTAGATGACTGAGACAAAGGTTTAGGGTCATGGTTTCATGGGACATCCCAGTGAATTGGCCTAATAACATGTTTAGTGCTTCTGTTCTACCTCCTAGTTCACTGTGTGGTGCCTGGGCTCTTAAAAGTTTCCAAGCAGCCATCCAAGGTACAACAATTGGTATCTATTCACCTGGAGTAACAGAGGAAGAAGGAAAGTCAGGAATAGGAAGAGGATATGGAATGTGTGGCTAATTGCCTCCATGAACAACTGCCTCCTTTGCCACAAGACCAGAAGAACTGGATGGTGCCCAGCTACCATTGCTGAACACTTTTATCAAAGATTCTATAGAAGAACCTGATTAAAAGGGGGAAAATGAAGAACAGAATTTCAAATTCTCACAGACTCCAGACTTTCTGGAGTCAGCAGCTGGACAAACCCCTAAGACTATTGCCCTGAAATAACCTTTAAACCTTTGAACCAGAAATATCCCCTGAAGTCTTCTTAAAACCAAACAACAGTTTAGACTTAACTAGAAAAGAATGTCGTCTGCCTTGAGCACTGTGCTCTTTTTTTTTTTTTTTTTGAATTGTGCTCTTTTAAGACCTCTATATGGGATCAAATTGACAATAGCAACTCGAAAGACTAGATAGGAAACTTAGGGGGCAGTGAGTTTAGGTTATAGAGAAGGAACAACTCAGGAAAGGAGGGTGAGAACGGTTGCGCAACTCAAAGAATGTAATCAATGTCAATGAATTGTTCACGTAGAAATTGTTGAATTGGTGTACGTTCTGCTGTGTATATTCTCAACAACAAAAATTGTATATGAAAAAAGAATACACCCAAGAAAAGCCTATGGAGCAGTTGTACTCTGTACAATGTGTAGTTGCCATGAGTTGTAATAGACCAGGGGTGGGTAGCAATGGGAAAATCTTTATGGAAGCAGACTGCCAGGCCTTTCTTCCAGCACCACTGAGTGGGTTCAACCATCAGTCTTTAGGTTAGTAGTCAATCACAAATCCCTTTTGCCACCCAGGTGACTTAAAATGAAATTATCACCTTAACATAACTTTTTATCACATATCACACAAAAACTACAAAATGATTTAAACTTTGTAAGGGATTAGATGTGTAAAAAATGTCAGGAAAAGCTACCTCCTGAAGAAGAGCTGTCTTATTCTATCAACTGTTTACTTCCCTTACCAGATTAAAAATTCTTAACCCCTTAGTGACCTAATTATTTTCTGCTTTGAATTTTTTGTGGACTCCATGTGTTTTTATTAATGAAAGCATGCTGAAATCATTGTGTATGCAATTTTGGTAGGTAGAATGGATTTTTTTTTTCTTGTCCCTTCCCACAAGCCTACCCTAAGTGTTTAGTGGTACACATGAAGTACCACTAATTATACCCCAGAGGCCCCACCCGGGTCTATTGGTGCATATGTGTAACACATAAAAATTTTCAAAAATTCTATTTTTCCTACCAAAAATTCAGACACTCATACAATACCCTGTAAAAACAGTAGTTTGCAGTACACATCCATTTCTTTGGTTTCAAACAGTCATAAAGACCCCTGCCTTGCAGCAGCATGCACTGTCACTGGTACAGAAGCTTCCCAATAAACCTCAGAAGTTGAAAAAGTTCATGGTCGCTATATGTACCGCTGGCACGTTTCTTGCCAAATGTAAGGATGGTTCATTTTATTTTCCAATGAGATTGACACTATTATTATTCCGATTTTCTAGAAGAGGAGACTAAAATTTAGGGTCTTTACTAAGGGGTGGAGCCAGAAGCCTCTGACACCCGATCCTCCCACCTGCTATGAGCCTGCCATCTGCTCAAGTCCCGACGCACCTGGCTTGTGGCTGGCACAAAGAGGTCTTTCAATAAGTATTTGTGTAATTGAGTCAGTTAGCTCAAACAGCCGAGAAGCACAAGAGTGTGTGTGTCGAGGTGAGAGTTTCCGGGAGAGTCACGGGCGTGGAGGGGTGGCTGTACCGTGCAGAGAGGCAGGTGGGACACAAAGCCGAGTGGTAGGCAAGACCCTTACCCGGCCGGCAAAAGAGGAGTGCGCTGGTGAGCAGGTTCAGCAACTCCATGATCTTATGTTTTTCCAAATATTCCTTGGCCTCGCGTTCCCGGTTGCGGCTGGCCTCCATGGCTCCGCGTAGGGCCGTCGCTAGGCAACCAGGCCCCATCGCGGCTGTTCGGGCGCCTGCGGGGCCCCGCCTCTCTCCCGCCCGGCGCGGTCACATGACGCACCTCCTCTCTGCTGCGACCTGGCGTCGGAGTTCTACGCTCCCCGGGGAGGGGAAGCACCGAGGGCAAGTGGCCCGGATAGAGGCGGGGCCGGGGTACGCGGAGGCGTGAGGGATACGGGTGCGGCGGCAGTTGTGGGCCGGCTGGCTGGGTCCCTATCCCAGGTTGAGGGGTGGGCCTGATTGTGTTTTCATGTTTCTGACTCCAGCCCCAAACTCAGTAAATAGCCCGGTACTTGTTGGGCTCAGTACTTGCTGATCCAATGAATGAGACCTCGTGTGCTAAAAACACAGGATGAACTAATAAAAACAGGAACTTAGGTAATTCTGAGGTTGTCCATGGGAGAGCCCTAAGCAGCATCTTTGGTGTGCGCAGCTTGCAGGCATTACACTGGCAATATGGCAGGAACGTCTCAATCCATGTGACCGGATTGTAGGTCATGAAGCTTGAATGCATGGATCCTGAGCTTTAGTATCTCTGTTGCTGCTGCTTAATTAGACCGCAGTTTTGAGGGCGGCTAGGTAAGGTGAGATGCAGTTGGCTAGAAGGACCTCCACTCAGTATGGAGTTACTTGAGAAAGTAAAACTTGAGGCTGGGACATCTGTACTTGAGGGCCAGTTTCTGAAGCCTGGGCCCTTGTCCCTCACCACAGTTAGCTCAGAACAAGCACTTCAAGAAGAGGAAAGACAAACGGCCAGTAAACGTATGAAAATATTCTCAACCTCTTTTTAGTAATTCTGCAAAACAAAAACACAAAGAAATACCATTTTACATCTACCAGACTAGCAAAAATTAAGAAGTTGCACAATATGAACTGTCAAGGATATATTGCAAAGAAACAGTTACTGATGATGAATGTGTAAATTAGAACATCCACTTTGGAAAACCGTTTGGAAATTATCTAGAAAATTTAAACATACTATGACCCAGAGATTCTCCTCCTAGAGCAACTCTTACACATATGTACCAGCAGGCATACAAGAATGTTTACAGCAGCAGCACTGTTCATAATATTAAAAAAAAAAAAAAAAAAAAAAAAACTGGGAACAACCAAAATGTCATCAAGACTAGAATGGAATAAAAAAAAAAAAAAGCTGTGGTATATTTACACAATAATATTTTAACACATTACAACAACGAATTGTAGCTACTTGCAACAACATAAGTGAATCTCAGAAATATTGTCTCAAAAGAATATATATTGCAAGAATCAATTTATATAAATATAAAAAACATCCAAAATTAAACAATATATGCTTTACAGATTCAAACATATGTAGGGAATCTATTATGAAAACAAAGGGAATAATAAACACACAATTCAGCCTAGTGTTTGCCTCTGTGGTGGGAGGAAAAGGGTTTGGGGAGATAGGAGGAGCCCTGGTGGAGCAGCGATTAAAGCAGTCAGCTGCTAACCAAAAGGTTGGCGGTTCAAACCCACCAGCTGCTCTGTGGGAGAAAGATGTAGTAGTCTGCTTCCTTAAAGATTTATAGCCTTGAAACCCTACGGGACAGTTCTACTCTGTTTCTTAGAATTAGTATGAGTTGGAATCAACTTGGCGGCCATGGGTTTGGTTATTTGATTTTGGGGGAGACAGAAGACTGAAGGAGTTATGGTAATGTGATTTTTCTTTATCTGAGTGGTGTGTACACAGGTGCTCATTGGATTGTGATTCTTTATAGTGACAAAATCGTTTTGGTTCTCCTGGAATCCAGATTTCTGGGTTCATGGAATTGGGGTGTCCCACCCAGGCCATCTGCCCTTAGGTGTCCTTTTGAACCTTGAATGAACTGGTTCCCTGGAGTCACCTTTAGGTCTAACAATACCTTAGCAAGAAGCTTAGTGGAGAGCATTTTTGCCTCAGGCATTGGGTTGTTTTGGGAAATTATGTGCGGCTAGCTTCCAGAGCTGGTTAAAGCACCTGTCTAGTAAACAGGAGATCCTAGGTTTGAATCTCAGAGGTGCCTTGGTCAATCAAGAGCAGTATATTATTGGAGCCCTGGTGGTGCAGTGGTTAAGTGTTGGGCTGCTAACCAAAAGGTTGGCAGTTAGAATCCACCAGCTGTTCCTTGCAAACCCTTATGGGACAGTTCTCTGTCATAAAGGGTCACTATGAGTCAGAATCAAATTTTTAGCCAGCTTCAAAGCAGGAACTCCAGGGTCTGACTAGAGTTATAAAATTTTTTTCATCAACTCAACATTTAATAAAAGTAATTTTTTAAAAATTAATTTCATCTGTAAATATTAAGTATGGTTAATAAAAGTAATTTTAAACAATTGAAAAATAGAGGATATTGCAGGAGCAAATAGCAGAGTGCTTTGCCAACTTTTTAGCCACAGAATTCTTTAAAAGAAATCATATGTGGAATCTGGATATGTAAAGCAGATAAAAGAGGAGCACAGAATTGGGTTCACACTTCATGACAGGATCACAGTATCTAAGCTACTTTCTTTGTGCTTTTCTCACAGAGGCGTGGCTGTAGCCTGAGTGACCATGGTGAAAGAATTAACTGGAGACTGGGGGCCCCTAGCCCAGGGGCAGGACTAAGGTGACAAAGCAGGTGCACTGCTCCCAGGCCTGTGGACCCAAGGACCCACTCAGACTCCTGTTCCTGATGGCTTCTTGGGACATATGAAAACTGCTGATGTAGGTGGGGCATTACTTTTCAGTGTTTTTTGATCCAGTCCTTTGGGACTTGCTTTATATTTCTTGGTGGAGGGCACACTGAAACACCAAGAGCAATGCTTAGATTATGCACCCCCCTCTAAATCCTGGCCACCTAAATACGTGACCCTTTAGAGTTGACCAAGGATGGATGATCAGTTGGGAAAGCAACTCTGGCTCTTCTTTGGGGTCAGTCAGCACTGACAGACCAGACAATGGCAGAGGCATCAAGAATGGAGAGGGACCCTTTGCAGAGGAGGATAATGGCTGCAAGAAGCAGAAGACCACAGGTCACAATATACAGAAGGGTCTGGCTTACATTCCTGGGCTGCAACCACGTGTGTGAGGGCTGGGAACCAAATAGCACTGCTGTTGTTATGGTGTCCTGTGAGTGGCTCAAGGCCAGTGTGGCCTGGGGAGAGAAAAGTAAAAATGTAAGGAACATTTCTTAATGGAGGGAGAGGGGGCTGAGTGTCAGTCTACTGGTACAGAGATTTCTGCTCAGTGCTCTAAGAGAAGACATTTGTTCTTCTCCTTGAGAACTTCCTTTATTTACTCTTCAGGAGTTACTTAGTCCCAGAATAAAAAGCTTTGCTCTTCGTGCTCTAGAACTCAAATGACACTGAAATTGCAACCATCTGCTTTCCTATGAAGTCAGGCTGAGAAGAGCACATTGGGCCCTGCTGACCTCTCCCCAGGCCGCCAGTTGGTTTCTGTTCCAACAAACCTGGGTGCCTTCCTTTGTCAAAAGAACAACATGGTCTACTCAGGGCTCTTCCTCACAACATACCTCAGGCAGCCATGGCCTTGAATCTCTAGTTCCCCTGGAAAACATGCTAACGGGAAGTATCCAGATGCCACCTAGTATCAATGCCATCTTTCAATAAGCCAAACTGGGCTTAATTAATTGCCATCATAATACTTCTTCTCCCAGTCCTTGTTCCCCACCTTCTCATTATTATTATTACAATCCCCTCCAGTGGTTTGTGAGGGAACTCCAAGTGGAAGGCATTAACTCAGTGATCCTCAACCAGGGCTACACAGTAGAACCACCTGGGGCCCTTTAAAAAATCCCAGTGTGTGGACCCCACTACAGGCCCATGAAACTGAATCTCATGGGATGGAGCCTAGGCACTGGTAGTTGTTGTTGTCTTCAATAGCTTTATTAAGATAAAATTAAAACATATGTTCAAGATAATGAACATATCCATCACCCCAAAAAGTTTCCATGTGTCCCTTTGTAGTTCCTTCCTCTCTGCCCTCCCCATCTCTGCCTCCCTAGCCCCCAGGCAGCTACTTACTTATTATCTGTAACTATAGAATAGTTTGCATCTTCTAGAATTTTATGTAAATGGAATCTACAGTATGTACTCTTCTTTGGCTGGCTTCTTTCATTCAGTGTAATTATTTTGAGATTCATCCATGTTGTTGCATGTGTCAGTATTTCATTCTTTTTTATTGCTATATTGCTAAGTAGTACTTCATTGTATGGGTATGCCACAACTTGTTATCCATTCATCTGTTAATGGACATTTGGGTTATTTTCACCATAGGGCTATTCCAAATAAAGGTGCTATGAGCATTCCTGTGCAGGTCAAGGTATGATGCTTTCATTTCTCTTGGGTAAATACTTAGGAGTGGAATGGCTAGACCATATGGTAGGTGTATGTTTAACTTTTTAAGAAACTGCCAAAGTCTTCCAAAGTGGCTGTACCATTTTACTTTCTCGCACTGGCAGTGATTAAAAGCTTCCCAGGTGATTCGAATGGGCAGCCAGGGTGGAGACCCTGCAATATAGCAGCCTGTGCGGGTTGATCTGAAGGGCTGGGAAATGTTGATCAGGAGCGCATGAGAGTTCAGGAGTACCCACTTCCACAGTTTTTCTCTGGTACTGATCCAGTGTTCTCAAGCTGCCAAGCCCAGAGCCAAACACTGTACACTGGTAAACATAAAGCATAAAGGTAGGATCACCTAATGGCTCTCATACATATTTTTTATTATTTATGCATCTTTATTTTATACTTACATAAACTTAAAATATATCAAAGCAACACATGCACATAGCAAATCCTACAAATGAGTTTATGATGAAAAGTGACTATCTCATGCCTCGCTGCCCCTCCTGGCCCCCTGCCACCCCAAGGTCACTTTCTCTGCTGTGCCTGGTATCCCTGAATACTGAACTTCTCCGTGTTGCATTCATTTTCTCCAGAAAATAACCCTCTAGTTGCCCACGAGGGGCGAGGGAAGGAGATTCTTCACCTGGTTACATGTGGGAGGTGAAGGGGGGCCTGGAGGGGGGCCAATAGCTTCTTGTGAGACTTTCAAACGCCCCTCTTCATTTTCAACCCATTGCTGTACCCCATCTCCGTGGTACCTAGTGCCTCTGAGAGATCTGGAGAGAAAATGAGTTTACTTCTTATTAGTATTTGCCCCAAACCACTTTATAACTTTCTTTTAACTGCCAAGTCAATGATCACTCCAAGTCTGCCGCTAATTTACCTATTTTTTGGTAAACTTTTAAATTTACAAGTGCACAGTTAACAAATCTTAAATATACAGTCTGATACATTTTCCATAAATGATTATATTCATGTTCCAAGCTCCCAGGTCATGATACACAGCATTTCCAGCACCCCAGAAGCCTCCCTGTGCCCGCCGACAAAGGTAACCACTATTCTATAAATCAGCTGTGTGTATTCATGCCTCTAATCCACCAAGGTTACTCTGAATGCCAGTTCACTAATTAAAATGTTAAAACAATGCTGGGCTCAGCATGAACCTGGCAGGAACATCCTCGAAGTGCTTGAAGGTGGGTGCTGGCCTGGAGGCACCCACTCTCTGTGTGTTGGTCCCACCACCCAGGAAGTCAGTCCTCTTCTCCATGTTGTATGATCTAGTCCATAGAAAAATTTTCAAAAATTTTTTCAAAAATTTCAGGTTATTGAGTTGGACAGAACTAAAAGACTTGTAAATATTGAAAAAAACAAAACATTCATCTGATTCTTTCCAAAACAAAAGCCCCAGAATCCATTTGATTTTCCCTCCCCACCTTCTTCACTTCTGTGCGGCTCTGCCTTTGCCCTATTCCAATAATGTGCCAGAATTGTCAGACACACCCCCCCCAACCCCATATACACACTCCAGACTGTGTCTGGATTAGTCAGGAACAGGGAGAGATTTTTTTTGGGAAGAGAGAAGGAGGCTAGTGATAAGACTGGTCCGGAAACCAGTTAGGGAAGTGGAGTGGGTCAGAAGGAAATGGAAATCCTAATACAGCCTGCAGAAGCTCCTATTTTAATAGCATCTCCTACAATACTGTACTTGCTCACACTGCAGAGGAAGCGAACGCTTTTGTGATAATGATATTTGCTTTGATTAAAAATTTACTAAGATATTTGAAGGCTAAAGGGGAAACCCAGAAAAGTTCCAGAAAATTTTAAGCCAGAAAACCTTCCCAATGTCAGTGACCTTAACTCTAATTTGTTCTGAATGGACTCAGTATGTGCAGCACCTCCAAGCTGTTGGCAAGCTTCCCACAGTGATTCTGCAATGATTCAGATTTGTATGGGACGGATTTGTTTTTTGAGGCATTCAGCTTTTTTGCGCCTTCCTCATTTACTTTTCTAGTTGAATGACTTATGAAGATGTAATGAATAGAAAATAACTGTATTAAAATATATTCTGGGAAGCTTTGCTCAGAAACAGGGATACATAAAACCTGCTGCTCTGGAATGGCCCCAAACAAATCAGAAAGCAAGAAATAGCTCATTAGGAAAGTAGCTATTGCCTAATGGGGAAAACCAAATAGAAAAATATTTAAATACGGTAAAATAAATTCTAAAAACCTGAGTAAACCAACTAAGAGGCAGACAGAATTTTAAAACACCTTTATGGAACTATCCACTTAGTGGCTTATGAAGGCAAATCTGCAGGTAGAGTTCATTTCTGCAGTACAGTGGAAAGGAGAGTAGGTTTGACCATCAGCCAGCTACTGCTGTGTGGTCTTGGTTACCTCATTTAACCTCTCTCTCTTAGTCTCCTCACCTGTAGAAAACTCTTTAAGATTACTTCCTTTTTTCATATAGAATCTCCAAGGCTATGACTAGTTTGAAGGAGTCTTCTCAGAGGCCTGAGTTTGGTAAAAAACAGAATGTATAAACGCCTTTTGAAATAGAGTTAGGAGCCATGGTTGGTGGTTCGAACCCACCAGACGCTCCGCGAGAAGATGATGTGGCAGTCTGCATCTGTAAAGATTACAGCCTTGGAAACCCTATGGGGCAGTTCTACTCTGTCCCATAGCGTCACTGTGAGTCAGAATCGACTGAACAGCAAGGGTTCTTGTTTTGTTTCTTTTTTGGTGAACTGAAATTAGAAGTTGCCTAGGCCAGTTCAGTGGTGGCACGGACCAAGTGCTCAGAGAACCAATGGATGAAAGAGGTCCTTGGTGCTGGAAGTACCATACTGACATCTGTGACTGTGGATAGTCCAGTTTTTCAAATATTCAAAACGTCTACTATGTGGCAAGCTTCAAATCTGCTTCCTCTGGCTTCATGTTCTGCACAATAGTGAAAATATTCAGTTGGGCCTGAGGCAAAATGGTGAGAAATTTGCTTAGTTTCCGTGAGAGCCTTGACTCCAAGTGGCCTTCCTCTGCTCTTGGTGTCCTCAAATCATTCTTGAAGCCAGTCTTCTCCATGCTAGAACCTTTCTTTGATCATGAATCTCAAATGTGCTCTCAACACCATCTGATGATCCAGTTTCTTTGGTAACTATTTCATTCTTTACACTCCTTGAACTTCTTTCACACTCTCACGCATGTTCAACTTACCTCATGGTTCATTGAGAAAATGGAAGCCATCAGATGGAAATTTCCTCATCTTCCCAACAGCAAATCTACAAGCTGACATTCCTCTAATACCCTAAAGGAAATGTCTCTCTTCCTATGAAAGGCAATACTTCCACATGTGCTTGGGTTCACTTCCTCTGTTGTCTTTTCAAAGACTTCCTTTCTTTTATTATCACCCTTTTCTCATGCCTCTTCAAACTCTCCCTCCCCTACTGCACCAGTCTCATCAGCATATGAATTATAATCTAGTCAATCCTCTCATGAAAAACAAAAACAAACAAAAAGAAACAAAACCCCAAAACTCCCTTGAGCCAGTATCTCTTAACCTTCTTAAGATTTGTTTACACACACTGAATTCCCTTGCTTAGCTCTCATTCACCTTTCAAACTACTCTGGTTGGTTTTGGCTTCACCCCAATCCCCACTCCATTACACCTACTTTGCTAAGGTCACTATAAAAAAACCCACCAAACCCATTGCCATCAAGTTGATTCTGACTCACAGTGACCCTATAGGACAGAGTAGAGCTGCCCCATAGAGTTTCCAAGGAACGCCTGGTGGATTCAAACTGCTGACCTTTTGGTTAGCAGCCATAGCTCTTAACCATTAGGCCGCCAGGGTTTCCAAGGTCACTATAGTGGGTTGAAAAGTACCCCCCGACAAATATATCCAAAGGAGCCTAGTGGCGCAGTAGTTAAGCGCTCGGCTGCTAACTGAAAGGTCAGTGGTTCAAACCGACCAGCTGCTCTGTGGGAGAAAGATGTGGCAGTCTGCTTCCCTGCTTCCATAAAGATTTACAGCCTTGGTAACCCTCTGGGGTAGTTCAACTCTATCCCATAAGGTTGCTCTGAGTCAGAATCGACTCGATGGCAGCGGGTTTGGTTTTTTGGTTTTAAAATATATCCAAATCTTAACCTCTGAAACCTGTGAATGTGACCTTATTTTAAAAAGGGTCTTTGCCAATGTAATTAAGGATCTCAAAATGAAATCCTGGATTTAGGGTGGGCCTTAAATCCAATGACAGGTGTCCTTGTAAGAGAAAGGCAGTGGAGATTTGAGACACTGGAGAAACACAGGACAAGGTCATGTGAAGATGAAAGCAGAAACTGGAGTGATGTATCTATAAGCCAAGGAATGCCAACGACTGCCAGCAGGCATCAGAAGCTGCAAGAAGCAAGGAAAGATTCTCCCCTTGCGACTTCAGAAGGACCAAGGTTGTCAGGGCTGCCAGCACCTTGATGTTGGGCTTCTTGGTTAAGCCACCCAGTTGTGGTAATTCATTATGGCAGCCCTAGGAAACTACTGCAACCACCAATGACCTCCACGTTGCAAAACCTCAGACACGTTGCCATTTCCATCTTACACTTTGCAACAGTATTTAACTCAGTTGATTGCTCCTTCCTTAAAACACCTTATAGTCCTGGCTTCCAGGGAACCATATTCTGTTGGGATTCTTTGTGAATATTGTATTTTGCCTTACAGTTCCTTGCCAGCTCTTCCACTTCTGTCCAATCTCTAAATGTCTGCTCTTCTCCATCTGCATTCTCTCAAGTAGTCACATCCATAACTGTAGCTCTAAATATCATCCATATACTAAAGATTCCCAAATTGATGCCTCCAACTCAGACCTCCCAGTAGCTTCAGTCATGTGTATGCCATGCCTCCTTGACATAGTAGCTTGGTGTGTCACAGTAATCTTACACACGAGCAGATACGCATGAGCAAAACAGAACTTCTGATATTCACTAAACTTTCCTCCTGCCCGCCCCCTAAAAATGGTTCCTCCTCTGGTTTTCTACATCTGAAGAAATAGCATCTCCACCCAATGCAATTACTCAAACAGGAACCTGGGAATCATTCTTTCTTCTTACTCCCCCATCCAATTGATAAGCAAACCTTAATTTAAAATGTAAAATATATCTTGACTCCATTCACTTCTCTTTCCATCTACTGTCATCATCCTAGGTGATGTCATCATCACCACACTGTCATCTCTCATCTGGTCTCTTGCAAGAGCTTTTAGTCAATTCTCCACACAGCATCTAGAGTGGTCTTTTAAGAAAGAGATCAGATCATGCCATGCCTCTACTTAAAGCCCTTCAAAGGATTCCCAATGAATTTAGCACAAAATCCAAACTCTATAAGCCCTTTTGTCCATCTCTGTAGCCCTGCTCTGTCCATAATGGACCATCTCTAGGCTCCAAGAACTTAAACCAAGCTTTTCTTACCTTGGGTGATCTCTGCCTAGAACTCTCTCCCTCCCACTCTGTCCTGGCTGTCCTTCAGGTCCTTTCCTGTTTCTCCTGTTATTTTCTCTCCCATAGAACTCAATTCTTTCCACCGTAACATTTGCCACAATCTGTAATTACACATTTTATTGTGTTTATTTATGTACTGTTTCCCCCACTGGGTTGCTTTCAGAGAGCAGCTGTGGCTGTGTCTATTTCTCAGCACTGCACACAGAGCGCCTAGCTCAGGGGCAGAAACAGAGAGCATGCTCCATAAATATCTGCTGCATTAATTCACCTCTTCTCTTCTGCTCTCTGCTATCTCCTCCCTCAAAAGTATGCTCTAGCATGAAAGCTCTTCTAGTAAGAATACTTTAACCCAAAAGAAAAAAAAAATCCCACAATACCAAAAATCTGAATGTTATAAAAACCAGAAGACTTTGTTTTACAAACATATAAATTATTTTATTTACAAAGCCATGTTACAAAAACAAAAACAAAAAAAAAGGCAAAAAAAACAATCGCTCACTGGAGAATGTCTCCAGGCCTGGTGCTGAACCATGGCAGTATCAACAGATACACGTTTGTTTTTTCCTTTTTAAAACTGTAAGCCATAGATTTTACTATTTACACCTATTTTAGACATTTATTCTGCTTACAACATCACAGGCATGGAATGAATTCTGATAGTGCTAATACATAAAGGTGCGGGACAAAGAAGGAAAATCCTTAGTGTTACAAAACATGGACTGTAGAAAAGTAACCCACTCCGCAAGTGTGGCATTTGTTTAGAATGACTCGACATGCTTTCTTCAAAATTCTTCTGGAAAAGGTTCTAAAATCGGTAGTAGGAAAGGACAATTGAGCAGGTGCAAATTCTTGTCTGTGCAACAACAGTTATTTAATATACCCCATGACTGACCAGCTATGGAAAACCCACAGAGTTTTGTTAAAGTGCCGTGGGCCGACAGCATAACAAAATATAAGGTGTAAATAGAAAATTTCTTTTTTTCCTTTTTTAAAACAAGATTTCACTGAGAATCAGCAATAATAGAATATGCTGTATAAACTATTCTCTACAAAGGTTGATCAGCGTTATTTACAACTGGTACATTGATACAAAAGAAGGCATACAAGTTATCCAAGTCGCTTTTTTTTTTATGGCTGGCAGGTCTATGCATTGCGGGATGTGTAACAAACAACCAGAGCTTCGGAGCCTCTATGGCTGCAGACAAGTCACGAGATCTTCAGGCAAACGGGTGTATGCAGCTGAGGGGCTGGGAGAGAAGGCTGAGTGGGGTGTGCAGAACAGAAGTACCCAAAGGATATCACCCTAATAATGCTGTATAGGCTGGTCCAGTTTAACTCCATGGAAACAAACTTAAAGAAAGCCTTTTATTTGCATTCCACTTTTCAAGCTGCAAGTTTTCAATACATCATTATAAAGTAAACCTGTGGTTGATTATGGAGGAAGAAATACCGTGGGTTTTCCCTTTTTGCTCAGTTTTCCAGAAATGTCATCAGCTTGGTCCGAGCCAGTCTTTCACAATGTAAGCAGCATTCGGTGGGGAGCCTCTTTATTCCAGCTTCCAATTCAAGATGGATGTAGAGAGCGAAAATGTTTAAACCTATTGAATTGCTCCTTTAGTCCCTATCGAGACATTATTCCTCAGAAGCAGCCACTTAATCTCACAACCTTTGTTTTCCCTCTTCGAGTATAAGAGTTTATAAATCAGAGGGTTATTTTGTTGCTGAGATTTTTTTTGTTTGTTTTTGTTTTACTCCTGCAAGTTTTACAACTCAAAATAAATTATAAAAAACAACAGACTTCTAAAACCAAACAAGACCAAAATTGTGCAAAAATAACAAAGATATGTACATAGTTTTCAGTCTGAAGAAATGTACAATAAAAACATAATTCAAAGAACATTTTAAAAATATAAACATTGCTTAAACTTTCCTAAGTTTCATATTGTTTCTGAAACTATTCTGGTCAGTTAGCTCTGTAATATAGTAAAACATAAATTATTACAAAATTAACACTATAAAAATTTATTTTAAGAATATCTTCTAAACTTTTTTTCAAAGGGTCTAACCTTGTTTATAATTTTTTTAAACATTTATAAGTCTTAAAATCTGCCTTAATCTTTTGTTCTAAAAGAAAAAGTTACAATCTTCCCTTCAATTTGCAGTCTCTTTTCCCCAAAACGTAAATAAACCAGCATATAAGTGCACTTTTAACACTGTAGAAATAAAAATGAAATCATCTGAACTAATATCCTGGTACCTAATATCATCTCCTGATTTAAAAAAAAAAATCTTCATTTTATATTAAAAAATTTAGTAGTCCTATAAGAAACACTGTCAGTGCAATTCCATTGATGCAAATCACTCCGTTTGTCTCCCATCTCTGCAAATTCCAATCACATGATGAAACTTAACAGTAGTCTTGTCTTTGGGTTGGGAAAGAAAAGGAAAATTCCAGGGTGCCGGTGGGGGTTGTGCCCAGCTGCAAAAGTAGCATTCATTTCTGATTTCAAGATGAAGCAAAACCTCTTAGTAGCTCTGCTATTTGAAATAACACTAGCTGGACAGCTTAAGCAAAGTTACATGATTAACAGCATAAAAACCCATTACCATCGAGTCGATTCTGACTCATAGTGACCCTATAGGAGAGAGTAGAACTGCCCCATAGAGTTTCCAAGGTTGTAATCTTTATGAAAGCAGACTGCCACATTGTTCTCTCCAAGAGGGGCTGGTAGGTTCGAACCGCCAACCTTTCAGTTAGTAGCCGAGCACTTAACCACTGCACCACCAGGGCTCCTTGATTAACAGAATAGAATCCCTGTTTTATATTGTGAATCCCTTTCCTGATTATGATTCCCTATTAGAGCTTATGGTATTGCTGTTTCTTTCCAAACTCCAGTGTGAACAGTTAGATATACAGCCGCAGGGTTCCAACTTCTCTCTCTTCTGGCTCTTCCAAATGGCTCTTCTTTACCACTCATTCCTGTGGGGGCTGTATCAGATATGAGGGCATCTGATAACCTAGTGCAAGCTGATCTATGGGTGTGCTGATCCTGTGGTGTCCCTGGGGCCCAGGATGGAGGTGGGTTGGGAGTGCTAGTATTTGTTCTCACAAGGGGTCTGATACATCACCTAACCCTCCACGGTAGCTTGCCCCCTGGAAGCCCTCTTTCCTCCCCCTGCTTTTTTTCCCCTTGCCTGGCCCTGGAGGGCAGCTAGAGCACGTTCAGCAGCTGGGGGCACTGAGCATCCTCAAGGAGCGGTTTCCTGGCCTCTTGCTGCCTTTCTCTGGGATTCCTTCCTTTCTGGCTCACTCAGCTTTGGGCTCTTGCACACTGGACCCTGGGAGGGTTTCTGCAGAGAGGATTCCTAACAAGGGCAGACCAACACAATCACCCCTCACCCCTACACTCTGCTTCCTGTCACCATTCCAGGCCCATTCCAGCCCCTGTCCCTAACCCCATATATCCTTTCTGGGCTGGATAGTAGTATTGAGTAAACCACATCATTAAATGGCTGCTCTTCTCGATTTTGCCCATAGTATTTGGCTCCAGCCCTAGTGGGCCACAGAAACCTGATGAGGGCACCTTGCCCAACCTCCAACTCCCTGTTCTCAGCTACTCTCCAGCACAGGGTCCCCAGCACGCTGTTATGAGGTGGGCTAGTGAGAGCCAGCTCCTTCTATGGCCAGTGGGGACCCAGTAAGCGGTGGGTGGGAGGGAAATGGGGGAGAGGACAAGGAGGAAGAGGAGCATTTCACATCCTAAAGTTCAAGAGCTTCAGGCAATGCCAACCTGGAACTGACATTCTGCCATGTCTGCGCTCGATGGCTGGGGCAAAATGATGGTGCAACAGTAGCATCAGAAGCTGGAGTAGTGATCCCAGATCTGGAAAAATGTATAAACTGGTGGCAAATGAAAGGAAAGACAACGGAAACAAAACACTGGTATTGTTTTCGGTAAATCTCAAATTCACGTTCTTTTGCCTTTTTCTTTTTCTTCAAAACTAAAAATTGGTCAATTTTTTAAAAAAGAAGAAAGGCCAGAGCCACAGGCAGGGCACAGGAAATTGACTTTCTCCAACCACCCACTCCCTCCCTCCTCCTCTCGCCAAGGCCTCCTGGGGGCCAAGGCCTCCTGGGGGGATCCGGTGGCCAGGATTGGTTTGGAAGTGGCTTCATATTCTTGTTATGGAAGAGTCCTTATCCTGCTCGTTCTGTTTGTAGTCTTCTAGGAAAGAAAAGAAAAGCTTGTTTCAAAAATCATACGTTGGGGTTGCCCACCAAATTAAAAAACTGAACCTCAGTTTTCTTATCTATAATAAAAAGATAATATCCCCCTTCCTGAATATGGCAACGGGCAGCCGACATGAGCAAGTGAGATAATGGGTGTAAAGCTTCCCATAAATGTGAAGGAGCCACAGAGATCCCAGCTGTGGAGGAATATGCAGGGCAAATAGGGTGATGCCCATGGGATTCCTTTCTCTTTAGGAAAGTGTGATGTTTTCTTTTCTTTTTTTTTTCTTTCTATTCATCCTTTCCTACATAACCTATAGATGACATGGGAAATTATCTAAGGGGGAAGTATAGTGTCAGGTTAAGCATAGAGGCTATGGAGATAGGCTTTGGGTTCAAGTTACTTAGCCTCTCTTACTTCAGGCATCCTCATCCATAAAATGAGGATAATCATTTTGTCCTTCAGGGGGTTAAAAGGTTTTAATGAAATAAGATCTGTAAAGGGCTTAGCACAGCACTGGCAGAGAAAGGGCTCAACAAGTGGCAGCTATCATTATTATCATTATTACATTTGTTAAGGCTGACTGCCGGCATTTTGGGCTCTGGTGTACGGGGAGCTATGGGCACACACCTTGTGTAGTAAGGGGGGAAGTGTGGTCTCCGGGTATACTCAGCAACCCTTGCAGGAGGCCTGCCATAAACAGAAGCAGATGCCTGATGGAAAATATGCCTCCCTCCCCATCCCAGCACAGATGATGGGCTACAGGTGCTCAGGAACGAAAGGGGCACAATGACGCAAAAGGGTGGAGAGACCCTCCTTCACCAACGAGCTGGTGATTCAAAAACTGTTTTCCTATAATCTTCACCCAAGTTCTAGCCAAGATTTGTAGGAAATCCCCAAGGGGAAAAATGCAAACACACTGCAATCTGGTGTCTACAAAACATACAGCACATCTAAGGCAGCATTATCAACACAGTCATACGTACATAGTGTTACCTATCATGTATGACATGCACACCCCGACCCTCCCTGCCCCCCTACTCCATTGGAGAAAAACATATATTCACTGGGCTGGTATACTGACTCCTCTCACACCTCGAGTTTGTGAAAACTCCTGAGATAATTCTGAATATTCCCACCCTGACACCACATCTTGAATGGGAACTACAGGTCACAAGAGGCCTTCGAGAAAGCACTGATTGGGGCTGCCATGGACAAGGCCCTGTAGTCATCATCTCATTTAATTTTCACAATAACCACAGAAGTAGGCATCAGTTTTGCCATTTAACATGAAAAAACTGAGACTCAAGAGAAGTAATCTCTTGAAGATCACACAGCTGGTAACAACAATAGAACTAACACTTCTTGTTCATTTACTATGTGCCAGGCATTTTCTAGAGGCTTTCTGTGAATAAACTAATTTAATCCTCACAAAAACCATATGGGCTGGGGGGCTTTTATTATCCCCATTTTATAGATGAGGAAACAGAAGCACAGAGAAGTTAAGTGATTTGCTCAAGGGCACACAGCTAAAAACTAAAAGGCCTAAGTTTGGAAGCCAGGTAGCCTGATTCCAGAGTCCAAACTGTTAACTACTACACCAAACTGGAGACGAGATTTGAACCAGGGTCTGGCCCCAATGCCCACATGCTCCACCATGCTGATGACCCTATATACTTTTGCCCACAATAACTTACCTGTCGGTTGTGTCCTGGGCTGGATATGCTTGAAGGACTGGATTGTGACAAAGCTAGGCTGCTATTTTTCCCAACCTGAAAGACACCAGTGAAACCCTGCTCAGACACAGGAGCTGGCTTGGGGAAGGCAGTGGGCATGTTGCTAGGGGGAAGGAAAAGGGTTGCACTATAGCAGTCCTAAGTCGATTTGGAACTGGTGTTTCCATCTTAAATGGCAGAGAAAACGAGAATAAACGTTTCAGAGGGTGTCTTGCTGATGCCCCTCTCATCCCCAGAGAAAAGAGGACTAGTGGGGAACTCTTAATTCTGCTTCCCCAGGTGTAGAGACTGCAAATTTCAGGGATGGGATGAAGGTGTCTGGCTAGTGGCCCTGCCCCTCCTGGGAGCATTTAACTCATCAAAGGCCCAGCTTTTCCACCTGTGGCCAGAGTTCACACAGCTCATCCACCTCTGACCCTCAGTCCCAGACCCATCTTGTTTCTAGCTCAGACTCCCTTGGACCACCTAGGACAAAGGTTGGGTCTTTTTCTAGGTCAGTTTTCCTTGCTGGGAGACCTAGCTCACACCCTACTGTTCTTCAGAAAAACAGCAAGATGGTGCTGGGCTTCCCCTCTAGTAACTGGGGAAGGCAGGAAGCTCTGCCTCAGGTGGGTCCCTAGGGCAGCTGTACTGTTCCTCACCTTCCTCTGTGGTTGTTCTTGGCACACGGACAGGCTAGTGGCTCAAACCAGTCAATGCCTGGTACTGCCCCCACGTCCTTGCCTTAGGCAGTTTGCAAAGGCCACTCCTGCCTTTGGCCTATTAACAGCCTGTTCTCTACATTAATTGGCCATTGCCTAAAGGTATCTGCCTTACATTCTGAATCTTGTTTTTGCTCAACTTAATACTTGTGTGGGAAATTCTGGCTTTACACTTACCAGGCACAATCAAATGGATCCCCAAAGCATATATTAATCTTGGATTTCTCAACCTCATGCTGTTTTCCAATCTCCTGACACAATCAATCTGGGTCCCAAAAGCCTTTGCCTTTCATCAACACCTGGAAATCACTGGTGGCGACGCCAGCCAGACTTCCCTTAATGGTCTGGTGACAAGCAACAGGGATCACCTGCATTAGAGAACCCATGCTGACTAGACCTGAGGCAGTCGGTAAGTTCATCACTTTTTTTTGATTTCCCTCCTGGTAAGCACTCTCTGGTGGAGGTTTGACTGTTTCTTTTGCCTCTGGTTTTGGCTGATTCACTGTGCTTACTAAACATTTCATATGATCCTGCAGACCAAAGAATCAACAAAGCAACATTTACACTGTGCTCATGGCATAGAGGCTACGAGCCAAGCTGCCTAGGCTTAAATCCCAGCCCTAATAGCTATGTGATTTTGGGCACGTGGCTTAATTTTCCTGTGCCTCGGTTTACTCATCTGTAAAATGGGGGTTGCTGTTGTTGAGTGGGTGATGACTTATGGCCCAAAATGGGGATAATAATAAGTAACTGAAAGAGCCCTGGTGGTGCAATGGTCAATGGCAATTCAAAGTCACCCAGTGGCTCCACAGGCAAAATGGTCTGGCGATCTGCTCCTGCAAAAATTACAGCCTAGAAAACCGTATGGGGCAGTTCTACTCTGTCACATGGGGTCACTATGAGTAGGAATCGACTTGAAGCATACAACAACAGCCAATTAGTAAATGACTTCATGTATCTGAAGTGCCTGGAACGGATCCTCCCACATAAGTAAATGTAAGGCGTTAGAACTTTATCTAAAACGGATGAGGTTCTGGTACTCATCCACTTATTATATTTGCTACTCAAAGTGTGGCCTGCAAACAAGTACAGTGGCCCTGCCTGAGAGCCTGTCAGAAATGCAAGGTGTGCCCTGTGGGTGCTAACCCCCACCTTCACATCTGGAACTGGGGAGTCAGAATGGAGAGTGTGTCTGTGCCCAGTGTCTCCCGCTTGCCTTACCTTAGCCACAGTCTCCAGCTTGTCTGACCTGTGAATTCCAAACTTGCAGCTACTCATGTGTTTATTTGTGATTTGCAAATCCTCCTCCAGATTTTCTCTTGGTGAGGTTTTAACAAGTCTCATAAACAATGCCACAAAACATTAAAACTTTTTTTTTTTTTTAAACAACTGCCTCCCACTCCTCCAAAGTCTTGTCCCTAGATAGAGGCTGGGCTTAGGGCACGGCCCACTTCATCCTGTGGTTGCAAAACTCAGGCTGCTGCCACAGCCAGTGTGGACACACTATCCTCACAAGGGTGCGGCACCCCCTGCCCTGTCAGTCCACAGAGAACCCTAGGCCGGCCCCTCCCCACCTTTGCGCTCCCCTCGGCTGCCCAACGGGAAGAGTCCGGTGTGGGGAGTGTGCTTTACTAGGAAGCTTCCTCAGTCTGAGGAGAAAGACTAAACTTGAGGATGAGGATGGAGCTCAAGGGAAAGAAACACATACTCTTCTTGGATCCTGCCGCATTTCCCCAGCTTTCCTCACAATACACACTACCATTTGTACAGGGTCACCGAACTCTCCTTTGCCAGGTGGCGTGAGTTGCAGTTTTACTTTAGCAAGGACAGAGTTATATTAGGAAGAGGTGGGGATTGAGGCAGCATGGTAAAGTGAGAAGCGCAGTCACTTGGCGGCCTCAACACATGGGCTGTGTCTCGACCCTACCACTCCCCAGGTGGGACCCTGGTCTTGTCATTTAAACTGGGCCTCAGGCTCCTCTTAAGGGGATTCCAATAGATCAGATACAACTTTTTAGCAACAAGATTCTAATAAAATCATCCTCAGAACCTCAAGATATAAAATAGATAGAAGTGGAGTGGGGAACTCAGAATCTCTCTGTGCCTCAGTTTTCTCATCTGTAAAATGGTGATAATAATCATTCCAACTGCATTGGGCTGTTGTGATGAATAAATGAGGTAATACTTGTAAAGTGCTTAGAACAGTGCCCTGTACATAGTAAGAGCCACATAAAGTATTTGTTAAATAAACTGCTCTTGAAGCAGAGGGTGAAAATTGTCTATGGGGAGAATGGTAACAGGAGTCAGGGTTATGGCGTCTGTCAGAGCCACCTGGCTAAGCAGCGGTGCCACCCAGTTCCCCTTACCCCCCAGGGCCGATGAAGGCAGTGCCAGGAGGCCCCTGGAAGGATGGCTCCCTTACCTGCCGACAGGAGGTGCTGTTAACGGGATCGGGCACCGGTGCGAGAAGACTGGGCGGGTTCTTTTTGTGAACGCTATTCATACCAGACATTTTAGTGATTTTACATGCTTTGCTACTAGCGCTTGAGTTCTTACGTTTTTTTCCTTCTGATTTGTCAAAAGAGAGGGGCAGAGAAGACACGGCATTGTGTGAGGCCAGAGAGAGGTCCCCTGCGTGGAGCGCAAGGGAGGGCACAGAGAGGGGACAGGAGTCACTGCCACCACCCACCGCGCCCACATGTCTCACTGAGTCCGCGGGGCCGCCGGGCAGCGAGGTCCGTCCTGAGGGCTCCAGTTTGGCACAGAGTGGGCTCACCCCATTGTTTGAGTTGTGCACAGACAGACTGTTATAGGAAGGGGCTGCCTGATAGGAGTTCAAAGCTGAACTGGCGTTCAAAATACAGTTCTTTTTGTGAGGCCCTGATAATGGAGACGAGAGGGATGTCTGCAAGGATAGTGAGGAGGAAGAAGAAGAGGAAGTCGAAGACTGCGGCTTCCTCTTTTTGTTACTTGGAGACTCGTTGCTACGGGCGGACAGGTCTTTGACTTTTGAGGATTTGCTGGTTTTGGTTTTGGATGGCTTGTGGGATGGGGAAGGGATGACAGCTGGTATCGGGGACACGGCAGAGGGGGCCTTGAAGGTTGAGTCCATGATGCTGAGGGTTGCAGCCACATGAGGGAAAGCTGTGGTGTGTGACATGAGGGCGCTCGGGTCTGGCGATGTCACAAAAGCTGCATTTGAGAGCATGGCGGATGTCATTATGTAAGAAGAGGTGAGTCTTGAGCTGATGGGAGCTGAAGGAAGATACACAGCACTGGGGTTGCTGAAAGGCTGTAGGACTGATGCCGGAACGGTGGTGGTGATGTGGGCTGCTGGCGAGGGCATGGGGCTATCTGCCGCAGGAGGGATCTTCCTAAACATGAGAGAAGAGTGAAAGAGAAACAGTGAGAAATAGGGTTTGCATGGCTCAGGAGGCTCCGATTAAGTTTGAGCACCAGGGCTACAGAGAAGACCCCAGCAGAACCAGACTATGGAAAATGAAGCCTTGAAGGATGGTAAAATCTGAATTATGGCCCTTCCTTATGGCTCCCCCATTGCAACACCCAGCAACCTCTTTTTAAACACTTTCAGGCTTTAAGTCTTATTTTCCATGCTTTGATACTGGATACTGGCTGATTTGGGTTCATCAATAAAAGGCAAATGTTATTTAGGATAGAAATTTCCCCAATAAATATCTACACCCCCCACCGCCCCCAAATTTTGGATTTTCGCAGTGATGGAGGTGGTATTTTAATGCAAAGTGGTCATTTTACACATAGGTCCTGGCCTGAAGAAGTGCGAGGAAAGAGCTTTGCTGCTCGCACAGGTGGGCTGGAGCTCTCTCCCTTCCTCATGCTGGCCCTCAGGGCCCCCAGTGTCCTCTAGATCCTTGCTTTCCCACCCTACTCTTGGCTGGGAACAGCCCTCTCCCCGCAGGCCAGTACCCTCCACGTTTGCTGTCTGCAGCCTGGCTTCCTCTGTGGAAAGGCGTTTCCACGTTGGTTTATGGCCACTGGCTCCTGCTGGCCTGGCCCTGGCGGCTGCAGGGCAGTGGAGGCTCAGGGACTTGGGAAATGACACAGATGCCAACTTACCCGTATCATACCCAGAAATGATTTATTTATTTTCCCTACTCACCCTATCCCACCCAGCTCTCCCCAGGAGGAGCTGTAATTGGGGCATGGGCTGCTCTTCACTAGGTCTTCCTGTCCCTGTGTAAGTAAGGGGCGAGAGTGCAGGAACCCTCATGTGTCCAGAGAAGGGCATCAGGAACTTCTAGTTTGTTCTGAAGATAAATGCAGGATATGGGCAGGAAGAGAACATATAGACAGGGGAGGGTGAGAGAGACAGCTACCGTTTCCCTCTTGGGTCTTCCTGGAGGTTGCAGAGTCTGAGAGTAGATGCCCTGCCTCCTACGCTCTGTGAAGCCAAGGCCAGCACCCTGCAGTGGGTCCCTCTGGGGGCCTCTCTGCCAACTCCATCTTTTGATTTGTGCTGGAAACAGCTTCCAGTTCCAAACCACGGCCCGGGTCAATGCTGCTGTCTCTCTGGGGACCGGGAGGAGGCACAGGGGCTTGGGGTCACCATTTGTGCCTGATTTTGCAGGAAAGGATATTAACCTCAGGAGCCAAGTGAATGTCTTCAAACTGGTTCTTTCCTATTTCTCCCCTTGCTCTCCTTCCCTCTTTCTCCTGAAGATAATTTTCAGTGTTGTTGGGGCTCCCCAGCAGTTAGGAACTAGCTCCCTCTCTTTGAAAGCAGCACTTGAAGCCTCCTTACACAGTCCCTTCCCTTCTCTTGGAGGCCACCCTCCCAGCTGTGGCATCAGGAATAGGTGCCAGGGGACTCTGGGAGAGAGCCCTGCTGAGAAGTAAATGCCCCTCCTAGCACTCCTCTCTCTCTCTGAAGATTCCATTTTCTACCTGCTACTTTACTGGAGCCTATGGCTTCCATCTTTAGGGTAGGAACTGGAGAAATCCTTGAATACACAAGCACAGCATTCTTGAAAATCTCAGACCAAAGACATCCACTATAAGAGAAAAATGTCGCCAAAGTCAGTGACCATAATGGTATTTTAGAATCTACTTTCTCTCAAGCCTAAAGAATATAAAAGATCCTGAAGGTACTAATCAAGGTGCTCTATAAATTCTGTTGCAATGATGAATGAGTGACTGAATGAATGGATGGATGGGTGGGTGGATGGGTGAGCAGGTGAATTCTCAGCAGCCACACAACTATATTGTCAGGGACTTTGCATGCTGGGCAAGGACTCCCATGTAATCAGACCAGAAGGGTCTAAACACATCCTGAGAACTGTCTGGCACTGCACAACCTCCTTCCTAATAGGGCTGGGGAGCATTTCAGCTTGAGGAGTCAGAAAACTTTCCCTCCTGTCTGTTGCCTTGCTGTGGCATTATAGGCAACCTACTCAATCTTTCCTTGACTCAAGTTTCCTTACCAGCCAAAGAAGGTGAGAAATACATGGGGGAAGAGGTTTGGCAGTTACTTGTAACAAAAAGTTATTTGCAAATACCAGATGGCTCATTTAGAGCGGACCCCAATCAATGACCTTAAGTGGGATTTATTTTTAATGCCCCAATTTATAATGTTCCAATTAAATAATATAAATTCATGTGTCAACTTGTGTTGAGTTGAAGCGGGGTTGAAGTCCTAAGTTACCTGGCTGACACTCAGGATTGGGATGGGTGCTGTTTTTCAGCACACTTTCTGTCCTTTCCTTCCTGTTCCCACTAATCATAAGCGGGTACCAGGGGCAGGCAGGGCAGGCAGGGCAGGGGAGAAGCAGGGAAGCAGCATGTGGACAGCTCGCTGTCCCCGGGAGCCCTTTCACCCCTATGCTAAACTGTCTGTGTTTGTCTAGGTGCCAAACAGTGTGGATTCCAGCTTTGTGGGCTGTGCCCTGGGTTAACTGTTGCATATCGACCTAGGGAAGTCCCATACAAAAGCCCATAGATGCGAATAAATGACTGACAGTGCCCCTCCGCCCCTGCCAGCTGGCACGGAGGTCTAGATGCTGACCTGGCTGAAAGAGAATACTGTGTTGGCGTCTCCTGATGCAGAGTTAAATGCTTGTTAAAGAAAAAAGAGTCTTGGCCGTTCCTTTTCTTCCTAATGTCTTCCACGCCCCCATCGGCTGCCATCCCTCTGGGTTCGGGCCCGTCGGGGCCTGGGGTTTGGGCAGCGAGGTTGAGAGGGCAGCGAGGTGCTACGCTCTCCAGAGTTGACACCCAGGCAGCCCCAATGTTGCTCAGTGACAGCAGATTGGTTAGGCAAGTCCTGAAAAGGGGGGAGGGACCTGATGCCCTGTGGCTCGGGCTTCTGTGCCTGAGGAGGAAAGGAACATGGAGCTTGAGCTGACAGGACACCAGGGAGTGAAATACAGATCAACACATTCCTGCCACGTGTCCAGGACTTTACACTTCCATAACACAGGAGGAGCAAAGAGCTGCTGGATAAATAACCAGATCACTGCGAATGAGGTCATCCCACGTGTAGCGCCAATCGCTTGCTATTTTAAGTGGACACAGGTATACCAAGGGTGCCTTTTAGACATACAGGGCAGTCACTTAAATGGGAAGAAACAATAAGCTTCTCTTGTGGCCCTTTCCGACTTTATATTAAGTATCAACATTTGGTCCTGAGCCCATTATGAGAGTTTGCTGCAGACTCAATGGAGCTTGCTTCTAGAAGTTCAGCTCTGGAAGCTTTTTGGGAATCATGGTAAAAAGGAGCTGAGGTGTCATAGCTGCCTGGTGGGGAGGGGTGGGAAGCTGGGAGAGTGCCAAGTTTTGAATTCTACTCCCACCCCTTGGGCTTCCCTGGGGCTGGGGGGGCGGTGTCTCAGCCACTCCTCATTGCTGGTGGCCCTCCTACACCATCTAGCCTTAGGCTGAAGTGACCCATGATTCTAATGGATTATGAGATCTTGAAAGCTCACCTTTCTAGTGGGGGGTATGGTGGGGGTCCCCACAGGGTTGGCCTTACATTCTGAAGTGGTGGAAAAGGCCGCTGCTTATGTGCAGTGGGTGGAGAGGATCTAGGCCTGTCATTCCTTCACAATAGCATTTTACTGAGTCAGGAAGGTCTCTTCCTTTATTTTTGAACCCCCTGTTAAAATGTAAGTACATTGTGGAGTGTTGGAGAATAAGGGACCTTAGAGAAATGGAATTAAGTTGGGGTTCAGGGTAGAAAGAAGTATGAGCAGAGGTGAGGAGGGGTTGCTAGGGAGGTGGGAAGGGCCAAAGACAAACTTAACCAGCTTCACAGCATTGCTCAGGATCTGCCCTGTTGGCAACTGTACGTATTTGTTTACAGGACATTCAATAATTAGAAATTGGTCTATACCATTATGAAATCTTTAGTGTTAGTGTAGCTTACATCACAAACAGAAGCAAATTATTCATATCCTTAGATGTTATTAGTCGTAACAAAAAGGCCCTTTTGCACGGTTAAGTAAACCAGATCTTATCTAATGTCATTTTCATTTCGTTTAGAAGATTACCAACACAAAAATGATCCCCCATAAGACAAAACAGACAGCACATCCTACGAGTTTTTAAAGAGCCATAGGCAATTCATTAAAAAGAGCTGACATTTAAGAATTAATCATGAATCCTGATTTCAGAACCATTTTGTTCAATGAAAAGCCAACCCCTGACATTTACTTAGAAAGTTAGGGACCAGATAATTGTGGGGCAGCTCTGATCTTCTATTGCCCAGAACCCCCTTCACTCTCACTTACTTCCACATCTGTGAATTCAAGTGTTTCTCTACCATGGAGTTTAGTGCGAATCGAAAACGATCCCATCTTCTATCAAACACATAGTACCCTCGTCCCATGAGGCGACTCCCAAATGAGCAAAACTGTGAGGAAAAAAAACATTTTAATTTTGATTACAGGTTAATAAGCTAATATAAAGCATGCAGAGAAAATAACATTTGCATAAAAACACACAGGGGCACAATTTTACTCAAAATAAAGAAGCAAATAGTACTAAAGCCAAAAATATTTCTGCGGTGTTTTAGTTTGAGCTCTAGGTTTTCTGCAGAACCTCGCATTATAACTCAACAATAGCTGCATTCAATTTTCTGTGGCACTGAGGCCTAAATTCTCTACTCCTGGGACTGAGCCAGCAAAATAGGTTATTAAAAAAAAAAAAAAAAAAACCCAAACAACATCCAGCAGCCAGAGTGATTTCTCAGCACCATCTGCTCATCCTACCATCCATCTTCTCAAGGAACACTGTGGCTCTGTGTTTCTCATGGCAATGGAAGCTGCTTGTTCTGGTGTTCAAGGTCTCCTGCCAACCAGTCACACATTTCCTATCTGATGTCAACAGAGCTACTTCACTTCGAACTACGCTAAATGCCTTTCTCTCCCAGTTCCCACCTCATCTCTTCCTCCCATTGGCCCTTGCAGGCCCTGGGAAACATTACCGCCTCTAAGCTTTTGCTTATGCTGTTCCATCTGCCTGTTGTCTCCTTCCCTCGCCTCCCTGCCAATCCCAATTCTACACTTCTCTTGGTGCCCTAACAAAGACTCTCATTTTCTATGACTTTTATCTGATTAAAGGTCCCTGGGTTTGCGATTGGCTGCTAACCTAAAGGTTGGCAGTCTGAATCCACCCAGTGGCGCCACGGAAGAAAGGACTGGCAATCTGCTTCCGTAAAGATTACAGCCAAGAAAATTCTATGGAGCAGTTCTACTTTGTAACACACTGGATTGCCATGAGTCGGAATCAAATCCATGGCAACGGGTTTTGAGTTTGGTGTCTGATTAACCTTTCCACCTTGACTCCCATAGCACATCCTACTGCATTCTTTATTCTCTATCACCTTGGTCACTGCATGGCTGTTTATTGCTACGTACAGTGCCTGATACACCTGCCTAGGTTATAAAGGTATAATTGCCGGGACCCTATTCTCTTCTCCTCAGTAGGGGTTTGCGCTAAAGAATGGACTAGGGAGACAAGGTCCCACAAAATGTGTAACCATTACATTCCAAACATGTGGCTGAAAAATGAACACTCAGATGTTTAAAAAATAATGTTTGATTATGATGTTAGGACAACTGGAAGGCCAGTAGACAGAAATGCAAGAAGCAGCCCCTGAGAAGGTAACATTTGGCTGGTTGAGAGCTCAGGCGAGTCTGCAAATGACTCTGTAACTCAAATGCAGCTTCTCTCCCTTCCTCCAGGCCTCCCAGCAGCTCCCTGGCCTCAATCCCAGACACAGTGCTGGATTGGCACTCATTCCACAAACCTTCTTGGAACCAGCCTTCTGGAATAGTTCTCAGGAGGAAATGCAAGACTTTCCCTTTGTTCTGTTTTTGCTTGTGCTTTGGGTGTTTTGCATTAAAATCTTGCCACCCATCAAATCCTTGCCTGCTTCTAAAAAGCACTTTTCTGCACCTTCATATTAAGTGTTTACTGACCAAGCAAGAAAACATACAAAGGCAATTGTCCAGCATGGAAGCTAGCCCCCAGCAGCATATGGGAGCCGTTCCAGGTCTGGACCAACATTTCTTCTTTTATCCCAATTGGTAAAGACACTGAGTGAGTGTTCATTGCAAAAAGTGATTTAATGTATCAACTGACCATGAGAGAAAGGACAAAGCAAAGAAATAAATCTATGGCCTTCCCATTTAAATCAGCAAAACATTAAGGGCACACAATTCCAGGCCCACAGTTGAGCTAATCCACTGTGGCCTGGCAGCTTTTCACTGGGACAAATGTCTTGATGCACTCAAAAGTCTGGCTTTCTGATAGAGTATCGTCTCCATTTCAGACTTGGATGCCGGAGGCACCTTTTTGTCTTGGTACCTATGTACTGAATTCAGTACAAATGCAAGGCTAGCTGGCCCTGACAGGCTGCTGTTCCCAGCTGGCATATCATACCCTCAGCAAAGTATAGATCCTCATGGCATCGGACACTGTGGCTGACCCTTCTGGCTGTCAACCTCATCAACGGCTGCCTCACTTCCATCTCTCCTTGTCTTTTTCTTTGTATTATTATTTTTTAATATTTTACTGTATTTTTTGGATAAAATTTACATAGCAAGTTAGGTTCTCATTTAACAATTTCTATACAGATTATTCAGTGACACTGGTTACACTTTTCACAATGTGTCAGCATTCTCACTATTTCCATTCTAGTTGTTCTGTTTCCATTAACCAAGCTTTCTTGTCCGCCCTTACGTTCCCATCTTTGGTCTACAGTAAATGATGACCGTTAGGTCTCATTTAGATGGTTGTTTAGAAGAGCACAGTACTCATCGGTGATATTATTTATTTTATGAGCCACTCTGTCTTTTGGCTGATAGGTGACCACTGGGAATGGTTTGAATTCCAAGTATGAAGTGTATCCCAGGGCTACAGTCTTGGGGCTTCCTCTAGTTTCTACTGGTCTAGTAAGTCTGGCCTTTTTTTTAAAGGAATCTGAGTTTCTACATTTTTCTCCCATTCTATCTGGGTGCCCACCTTTTTCTTGCTAATAGACCCACACTTTTGTTCTGTTGTCTGACATGCAGCAGTGGGCAGGGAAGGTAGGTTGGCTGGTTTCAGCCTGTGTCACGGCCTTCCCATCCTTCTCTGTCCCCAGGTGGTCTCAGGGTGGATACATGACCCATTTCTGGACAACGTAGCTGTAAGGGGAAGTCTGCTGGGGGTTTCATAGGAAGATTTCTTTCCCTGACATAAGACAGCATTTTGGAAGAAGGCGCCTCTGTCTGTCCCTTTCTGTTTTTGTACCATCCTGCTTAGAATGGTACTGGGTGAGGATGTGGTACTGTAGCTGTAACAGACATACTGAGACCATGCAGGAAAGGCCAGTGGGGTTCCAGACACTCTCCCTCAGTCCCATGACATTGTGGAGATGTTGAGCCAACCTTGGAACCACCTAGCTGTAGACTTCTGGTTATGTGAGATAATTAAATGTCTTTAGCACATAAGCTGTGTGAGTTGAGTTTTCTATTACTGGCAGGCAAAGACATCCCCACTAGTCTCTGACTATGCCTGTACTGGCCAAAAGGCTGAGGCTGTGGGTGAGCCACAAGTAACCATCATCCCCAGAAGCAGGAAGTGGATTTGTCTTTCATCACACAGATAAAAAGGAGGAGACTCTCACACTATCTTGATGTTGATGTAGGATTGATTGTACTTATATAATCCACGAGACTGAGGGATAGTCAACGCTGACCCTGCAGGGCTCAGGCTGGTACCAGAGCAAACCCACCTGCATTTGGCTCCGTGAGGGTAGCACCAGGCATTCCCTTTTCAAGAGCTCATACAGCAAACATACACTAGCCTCTCGCTAATGCCTCCTATATTTCCCACCTTGATTCCAATGACCTTCTGAATTGTTAGACACTTTGAAGCAATTGAGAAGAAAGTACCCTTTTGATTAATCAGCAATCATGCTGACATGAAATGCTTCCTCCCTCCCTCAGTACACACACACACACACTCACACACATACACAGATACACACTCACTCACTACTTCTGGTACCATATGGTCACCCTTACTAATCACCATAAAACACAGAACCAACCAGGGCTGGCATCTGGCACACTGCTAAGACAGACGGTTTCCAGAGCAGGTGAGCCAGATGGACTCTTGAAACCAGAGGCTCCATTTTTAGATGGGTAGGGCCAGAAGGTCAGCTCCCAAGTGCACTTATATAAACACCATTTCTCAAGTGTTCTTGCTTTAAGGTGGACCACAAACACTCAGGTGTTTAAAGGAGTATAATCAGCTGGGAGCCTTTCCTTTCCTTCTGTGATTTTCAAGGGTATTTCTAAGGCAATCATCGGCCTCAGGGTAAGCCTTTTCATAACACACAGTGGCTGGTGGCCTCTCCTTAGGAATGCATGCTGTCTGGCATGACCAACTAAATGCTTCAAAGCACAGGGGAAAAGGAAAGAAAGCGTAGAAAGAAACAGACAAGGCCTACCGCAAGAGGTCTGGGATGGTGTGTGGAGAACTGACAGTCTAACTTCTCGGATTCCTCGGCTCCATCCATCTCCCCCTCATCACTGGACAGTCGGCTGGCGAGGTCACCTCCAACGGGGGCCAGAGGGGGTTCTGGAGTGTAGCCACTGTGATTTGAAGATGCGTTGCTACTTATGCTATTTGCAGATGATGGTCTAGGGGCAAGAGGGGGGAACAAATAGAATAAATATTTCTGAGGTAACAACATCTACCCAGTTTTAGGAAGCTCAGAAAACAGCCCCGTTAGCCTTCTTGATATATCAGGGAGGGCAGGTCGATGGCAAATGTGTGCAAGGGAAAACGTAAGGCTAAGAGGGTGAGTAGTGACCAGCTCTGTGATCCAGCGGAGCTGAGGTTCTGCCCTGACTGCTGCCTCTGGGACAGACAAGGCACCAGAGAAAACCACAACAGTGAAAGCTGAGTGTAAAATATATAATGTGACGGTGAGCTACTTGCACAGACAAGTTACCATCTATGGATTCGGTTACAAGTATCTGCCTGTTTGCAATTAAATAATCTGTATTCACATCTAGTTGCTTCCTTTTGAAAGTGGAAACACTTTGAAATGTGCACTGGTGAACCTGACAGGAAGATCAACCAGGTAAACAAGTTCAAACCAATCAACAAAATATCAGTGATCAAGAAAGACAGCCCTAGGAACCATGTTCATTGCCTGAACTCCGACTTTATGAAATTGTTAACATATTGGCACAAAAGAAGGTTTGTCTCAATGATGGGCCCACAAGTTCCTTAACTGACAGCTATGTGTTTCTTAATATCAAGCTACATGTAGCTTAATTGTATCTTCTGAGGATGAACGTGTCAATGTATTTTTTGATAAGATGCTTTAACCACTGCCTGCCATGCTCGCCTCATAGTAGGTGCTGAAGAAATCTTTTTCTGACTGAAAGAATGAATGAATTTCGCATGTGTAAAACAATCCAGTCAATCTCATCTCAATTATGGCCGCTGTTGTTGTTAGGTGCTGTGAGTCAATTTTCAACTCATAGTGACACCAATGTTCCAGAGTAGAACTGCCCCATAGGGTTTTCTTGGCTCTAATCTTTATGGAAGCAGATTGCTGGGTCTTTCTCCCAAGGAGCTGCGAGGTGGATTCAAACTGACAACCTTTCAGTACGCAGCCAAGCACTTCACGGTTGCCCCACCAGGGCTCCTTCAGTTACGGCTAAGCTTATGGTAAAGCAGTGTCACCCTAAGAGGCAGCACTATGTGTTTCCTAAGCAGCGAAAAACAAAACAAGGCAAAAATACAAACAAAAATACCCACATTAGTAGGTGAGTTAGAAGAACAGTCAGTTAGTTCTTGGCAGTTTTTACTACTTCTCCACCTTTGTTAGGTGATTGATCAGGGAAAGGTGGCCAAGACAGACAGAAAACGGTTTGGGGAAAAAAATTAAGATCTTTTTGAAAAATTCATTTTCTGCTTTGAAAGCTGCCCCTTCAAGTCACATGAAGGAGCACTGTGATTTGTCACCCTTCTCTTTCATTTTCACCCTGGATTCTTTGTTGCTTTGAAATTTTTATAGGTCGCAAATACCTGAATGCAAGCCAGATTCCAAACGCACAGTCATTTAAAAATAAAGGCACAGGTAGCTTTTCAGCATCATTACAAGAACTATGCTGGTCTGACAATTTATTAATGACTGTCACCTTCCCATACTTATAAAAATAAAGATGCCATCGCTTTGCATATTAAAAGCGTTTAGTCCAGAGAACACATCTCCACAGGGTGGTCCCTGTAGGCAGCACTGCTATTGTCTGCTTATAGCTGAAAACTGAAATAGTGAAACAATTTAGGTAATGCTGCAACATATAAAGAAAGAAACAGCATCCTTAATCCTGCCACCCAAGATCAAGTGTTATTAGCATTTTGATTTACATCCTTCCAGATTTCTTTACTGTGCATACACATGCATGTGCATTTCTAAGCAAAAACTGGACCACACCATACATACTATTTTGAGACATGCTTTTTTTTTCCTACTAGAAATGTTGTAGGAATCCTTCCATGTCAATAAATACAGAAATATATCATCATTTTTAACATTCCATAGTGTTCCATAAACCAGCCAAAAATCAAACCTGTTGCCAGTGAGTTGATTCTGACTCATAGTGTCCCTAACAGGACAGAGGAGAACTGCCCCATAGGGTTTCCAAGGAGTGGCTGGTGGATTCAAACAGCTTACCACTTGGTTAGCAGCCAAGCTCTTAAACACTGTGCCACCAGGGCTCTGTTCCATAGTATAGATATATCATAATTTATTTAACTAATCTTCTACTGATGGACATTTAAGTTGTTTCCAAACTTCCTAACGAGCTCTTTTTTGAAGCCTTCCCCACCATGATAGGACCTCCATGTCCTGCCAGATGAAGGCCAGCTGATTTTGTTAAGTGTGATAACGGTACTATGGTTATATAGAAAAATGTTTTTAAAAGTTGCATTTGAGAATCTTCAGAGTTAAAGTATCATGATACCTGCAATCTACTTCAAAATATGTCAGAAAAAAAAAAGATGAAGCAAATATAGCAAAATGTTAACATAACAACTGTTAAAACTAGGTAATACGTATATGGATATTCATTATACTAGTCTCTCTACTTTTCTGTACATGGAAAAAAATTCATAACAAAAAAAAGAAGGAGAAAAGGACATGACCTGATAGTGCAGGCATGTGTAAGAAAGTGGCTGAAGAAATTCCTGTTAAACATGGCAGATGGGTGTCACACATTTATCTCTCTCCAACCCCAAATCCTACTATGACAGTAAAGGGTTAAAAAAGGTATTAGCCCTGAAGAAGAAAGAGATCAGGGAGGAGACATGATACAGGGGGGTGGTTATGGAGATGGCTTCCCAGCATCCATTTAACCCCTAAGCTAGTAACAGAAATCTCATTTATCTTGATAATGATTGATAATGATTCAGAAAAGGTATACGAAATAACAGAAAGTGGGCTTTTTTTGTGGCTGGGGTAGTATAGAGGAGCTTCTGGAAATATTTTTTTCTTATTTGAAAAGAGACACAAGGAAGAAGTAGACCCGACCTTCATCTGGACCTTGTTATATCTGGATGTGTCTGGAATTACTACAGCCATCTTGTTATCAGCTTTGAGGATGAAATGCAACACTGAAGAGGGTGGAATAAAAGAAGGGTAGAGAAGCAGAGCTAGCCCCTGACCTTTGGGGCCTGGTGCCCCTTTACCTCTGGACTTTGTGTCATGGGAGATAAGGAATTTCATAATTATGTAAGCTTTTGGTAGTCTAGACCTTCTGCTACTTGCATCTGAAGCATCCTGATACAAGCGTGAACAAGAGATTTTAATAAATTGTTAGAAAAATGATTTCTTCCTCTGGAGCAGGAGTGAGGTGCAGGGCTGGAAACGGTGACTATAGGCTATCCTTAGTCCCCTTCCCGCACCCTGCTCCTAGAATGCCCATAGCCAGGCATATCACCACTTCCCACACCAGGCAGGAGTGTGCCCTTGAGAAACTGAATGGCCTCAGAGAAAAGGCTACCAGACCTTACCTTTTCTGAACTTTCCAAACAAAAGGCTGATTGGTGACCTGATGTCCCACACATACATTTCGAATCAGCCTGTTGGAGCCTCTCTTCTAAATATGGATGGTTAGAGATCACCAAACATTCCTGAAGCATCTCCCACATGAAACTGACCAACCGAACATCAAACTCACAAACACATAAATGAAACAAATCTGGAGAAAATGAAGATAATGAAGGAATGAGAAAAAACTAAAAAACATATTAGAGATGATAGTACCTCTGCAAAATCACAGTGTCTTGCAGGGCATTATAAGGAAGAAATAATCAGAAAAAGAAGCAGATCCTAGAAAACGTAAAAGTTCATCATCTATAATGGTGGACACATGGCATGATGCATTTGTCAAAACCCATAGAAACGTACAACACAAAGAGTGAACCCTAATGTAAACCATGAAATTCAGTTAATAATAATTTATCAATATTGGGCCATCAACTGTAACAAATGTACCACAGGAATGCAAGCTCTTAATAGGAGAAACAATGCATAGGAGGAGGGGATACATGAGAACTCTATTTTCTGCACATTTTTTTGCATAAACCTAAAACTGCTCTAAAAAAATAAAATCTATTAAAAAATATAAAAAGTACAAGTCTGAAAAAAAAGTATATCATAAATTGAATATTCAATATACACTTCTGAAGGTAAAGTAAAAAAAAAAAAATTAGAAAATAGGACAAGGAGACTAAAAATTGGCCAATATGAGTAAAGAGGAAAGAGAATTAAAAGATCAGTGAAAAGGTTCAACATCCAACCAACAGGAAGGCAAGAAAGAGAGGATAAAAACAATGATGGAGAGAAAATTATCCTATTTTCACATGAAAATATCCCAGGCAAGAAGGACAGGTTTTTCCAGATTGAAAGGATCCACTGAGTACCCAGTTCAAGGAATGAAAAAAGACCCACATCAAGAGTCATCCATGTGAAAGTTCAGAGCCCAGGTTTCAGAGATAAAAACCAGTCACGTGCAAAGAAATAAAAATGAGAGTGAAATTAAACTTCTCAATAAAAACATTTGATGCTACAAGTCAATGGGAAAATGCCTTCAAAATTCTGTAGGGGAAATGATTTTCATTCTAGAGTTATATACTCAGAGAGACTATCAATTAAATGTGAGGGTAGAATAAAAACATTCAGGTGGGTGAGGATTTCAAAAATTGCCCTCCCATGCAGCTTTTCACAGGAAGTTAATGGAGACACTCCACAATAAAAGAGCAAAGTAAGAAAGAGGAAGGCATGGGATTGAGGAAAGAGATACTCTAACACAGAGAGGGTAAAACGATGTTCAAGGATGGCAGGAATTACTGCTTTTCACTCTAAGTCTTGTAGTACCATTTGATTTTTGAACTATATGCCTATATTACTTCAACAACAACAAAAAAGTTATTTAAGGAAAAAAGGAAAAAAAAAATGGTAGAAGCACTCCATAGTAAGTTCCAGTTGCCAGATTAAAGAGGAAAGGATATGAGGCGGGAGAACCCTGGAGAGGAAAGCTGAGCTGGGAAATGGTGTGCTCTGAGAGCAAAGGCAGAAACATGAATGTATGATTGTATGCACACGTGTGCACATGTACATCCAGAAGAAGGAGCTCCGAATTTTCCTTTTTAGGCTCATTTTACTCAGGAGGTATGCATCCTCCTGGACATAATGGAGTGGTGGGTGCTTTCACGGCCTTCCAACTGTGATAGCGACATTCCAAGGTGGAATCTGCAGAGGAGGAGTTTGCTGGAATCAGTCTGTGTCTTGGAAAAAGCAGGACTTTGGCAAGGAGTGATGGGGAATGGGCAATGGGCCATGACAAAGTGTTGAAAAAGTTACTCAGCTTGTTTAGCTGTCATCCACCCTTTCTCCCTCAATACTACATCACTCCTCTCCTCTCCTTATACTAACCTGTTCTAAAAGAGACGTGTATGATGATTGGTCCCTGCCCAGTTCCACTCAGGGAAACTTAGAGAAAGTCCCCACCTCCACCACTGTGAGAAAGCATGAGCACCAGTCTGTGTGAGTTCTTTGGGAAAGATGACAAAAGGCAATTGACCTTGACTGAGTCTCTACTATGTGCCAGGCATGTTACGCACATTTTCTCATCCAAGCCACCTACTGTCTTTGTTGTTGGCAATCCTACGTGTGCAGAGTAGAACTGCTACATAGGGTTTTCAGGGCTGTGACCTTTTGGAAGCAGATTACCAGGCCTGTTTTCCATGGTGCCTCTGGGTAGGTTCAAAGTGGCTAGTAGTTGAGTGCTTAACTGTTTGCCTAAGATGAGTGTAATTATTATATACATTTCTCAGATGAGGAAATTAATTGCAAAACTAGTAAGAGGTAGAAAAATGAGACTTGAACCTGTCTGCTTGACTTCAGAGCCTCCTATACATGGGAAATAGATGAAGAAAATGCACAGGGACAAGCGTAAGTCATGGAGAGAAATGGCTTGAGGTTTGAAAATGACTCTACCTCAGTGGTCAAGAACTGAAGTTGCTTTTGCTCCAGACTCATCCCTGCCCCTTTTCAGGTATTAGAACCTGCCTCTCTCAGTCTAAAATTCATTGGATTTTGCCATTTTATGTTTTAGAGTAGAAGTGTCAGCTACAATGAAAAGGGGGATGGCACTGCCTTCCGCAGCCCAACTGCCCACCCTCCCAAGGGCCACAGCCTGACTTGTCAGAGCCCAGCTCCACCCTCTGTCCCTACCTCCTTTCCAACGAAGCCCTGATGGCTTGGGCTAGGCTGATCTTCCACAGCCCTTGGGCTCTTCGGGGCTGGCAATGTGTCCTCTTAGCATTGGGGACAAGGAAACAAGAGCTTATGGGTATGCCATTCAAGGGTCTGCTGATGAGATGCAGATGGAGGATGGGCATATGGAACTCAGGTAGCACGAAGGCCTTCACTGACTCCCATTGCTTTCCCATTGAAGACCACTCCCACTTACTAACAGCTACCTTTAACTGAATGCTTATGTGGTTGATACTTTATCTCACTTAATTCTGATCATCTCTGTTTTACAGATGGGCAATCTGGGGCTAGAGAGATTAAGAAACATGAGCAAGTTTATCTAGTTAGTAAGAATGGAGTTGAGATTTGCTCTTCAAATCCTGCTCTAACCCTTGTTATGTAACTTTCCAAGCTTTTCTAATTCTAGATCCAAGTTCCTTTATAAAAATCTCTGACAAGAATGGGTTGCAATTCAAGAATATGAGAACTGAAATATTTTCAAAGTTACCAAAAATGTATATAAGAAATAAATTCACATATGTTAGCATTTCTTTTTCTTTTGTCAGTTTGGCCAATTGTTTATTGATTTTGTTGATCTTTTCAAAAAACCAGCTTTTTGTCTTGTTAACTCTTTCAATTGTTTTTCTATTCTCCATTTCATTTAATTCTGCTCTAATTCTTATTTCCTTCCTTCTGGCGCCCAAGGACTTCTTTTGCTGCTCTCTTTCTGCTTGTTTGAGTTGTAGGGTTAATGTTTTGATTTTGGCCTTTTCTTCTTTTTGGATGTGTGCATTTATTGCTATAAACAGACCTCTGAGCTCTGCTTTTGCTATGTCCCAAAGGTTCTGGTAGGATGTGTTTTCATTCTCATTTGTTTCTATGAATTTCTTTATTCCATCCTTAATTTCTTCTATAACCCAGTATTTTTTGAGTAAAGTATTGTTCAGTTTCCATGTGTTTGATTTTTTTTCCTTGCTTTTTCTGTTATTGATTTCTACTTTTATAGCTTTATGGTCAGAGAAGATGTTTTGTAATATTTTGATGCTTTGGATTCTGTTAAGGCTTGCTTTATGGCCTAATATGTGGTCTATTCTGGAGAATGTTCCATGTGCGTTGGAAAAGAAAGTATACTTGGCTGCTGTTGGGTGGAGTGTTCGGTATATGTCTATGAGATCAAGTTGGTTGATTGTGGCATTTAGATCTTCCGTGTCTTTATTGAGCTTCTTTCTGGATGTTCTATCCTTCACCAAAAGTGTTGTGTTGAAGTTGTGGAGCTGTCTATCTCTCTTTTCAATGCTGTTAGAGTTTGTTTTATATATTTTGGAGCCCTGTCATTGGGTGCAGAAATATTTATTATGGTTACATCCTCCTGGTGTATTGACCCTTTAACCATTA
This sequence comes from Trichechus manatus latirostris, assembly GCF_000243295.1. Lineage (NCBI taxonomy): Eukaryota > Metazoa > Chordata > Mammalia > Sirenia > Trichechidae > Trichechus > Trichechus manatus. The sequence continues at coordinate 9,790,457 of NW_004444032.1, read as the reverse complement.
TAGAGTGTCCTTCCTTATCCTTTGTGGTAGATTTTACTTTAAAGTCTATTTTGTCAGAGATTAATATTGCCACTCCTCCTCTTTTTTGATTGTTGTTTGCTTGATATATTTTTTTCCATCCTTTGAGTTTTAGTTTGTCTGTGTCCTTAAGTCTAAAGTGTGTCTCCTGCAGGCAGCATATAGGTGGATCGTGTTTTTTAATCCATTCTGCCTCTCTGTCTCTTTATTGATGCATTTAGTCCATTTACATTCAGTGCAATTATTGAAGCATTTCTTATAAAGGGAATGCACAATTGGGAAGGATTATAATAATTTCATTCATGTATATATATGTATTTTTGCTAATTATAGAAAATTGTTACAGATGAAATACCTATTATGTATATCATTAGTATGAGTAAAATACAAGTTATTTAAGTTTTACATGATTACAGCATAAACTCTGATCATGCCTTTTCAGTCCTTGATTGCATGGGGTCTCATCCTAACCTAAAACAAGTGATAGAGTATGTTATTCTCCATTAACTTTCCCAAAGAGTTCACCCTTGAGTTTTCTAGTGCCTGTATCAACCCTGAAAAGTGTCTTCAAAAATCATCATTACCAATGTTTGCAATGTGCTCCTTTGCTTTTCCCCTTCCTTTCCAAAGACATTCTTTTTGCAGATTAACCTCACCTTCCTTTCTTCAGCTTCCCCAAGAGAACGTAAATAAATACCTGGCAAACATTCTCCACATGCAAACAGCTCCTTGAAAATTAAACCAAAAAGAACAGAAAGAAACTCCATAAAGTTCCACTGCCTGGTGTGTGTGTGTGTGTGTGTGTGTGTGTGTGTGTGTGTGTGTGTGGTGTGTGTGGTGTGTG